>NW_008656491.1:64660-115408 GCF_000695815.1 Acanthisitta chloris | reverse complement strand
CAGTTCCTTGGGAAGACAAACGCCATCACTCCAGATGTCCCCCCTTCCTCCTTCTTTTTCCCACTCTATATACTGATCATGGTGTCATATGGTATGGAATATCCCTTTGGTCAGTTTGGGTCACCTGTCCCAGCTGTGTCTCCTCCAAACCTCCTGTGCACCCCCAACTTCCTTGCCAGTGTGGCAGTACAGAAAGTAGCAAAGGTGTTGACTCTGTGTGAGCTCTGCTCAGCAACAACAGAAATATCTCTGTATTATCAACTCTGTGCTCTGCACAAATCCTAAACATAGCCCCATACTAGCCACTGTGAAGAAAGTTAACTCTACTTCAGCTCAAACCAGCACAAAATCCTACAGTGAAATTTGAGACCCTGACGACTTCAGCTCAAACCAGCACAAAAGCCTACAGTGAAATTTGAGACCCTGACCGCTTGCTCTTTACATTCATTCCCATTGTATCAGAAATTCCTTATGAGTGGAGCATGATGAGCAGGTGCTCTCTAAAACATGGGTGATGTAGCTGTTGGCATCATGGTTATCTTATACTGTCTTTAATGAAAGAAATGATCAATTAGGAAATAATGTATCAGAAATCTACGTAGAAATGACATAGAGGTTCTAAGATTTAAAAAGGCAAAACAAAATAAAAATAAGCAAAAGAACACCAACCCACTAGCTGTTCATCTACACTGTGCTTTTCTAATGGTGAGCAATGGTTAGCTCTGTTTCTCTCCCGGGAGAGCAGCCCAAATTCTGAATAGATCAGTGAGTGGTGACTGTGGGGGGAAAAGGACTTCTTCCACTCCACAGCAGTTGAGAAAAATGCACCTCTGAGGATGAGAGGCAGTTTAAATCCCCCTCAGATCAAGGAGGGGTCTGAGCTGAAGTACCCACAGGATGCACTTCAGCCATTCTGTACAGTCTGGGATTGGAGGCAGTGTTTTCCCTGCATCTGTCTGTATTATATTTTAAAAGAACTGTTAGGTCTACTTTTTTGCAAAACTCAAGAGAGAAGGCATGCAGCAAGCTTTGGCTGTTCCTGGGCCTCGAGGAATTGGGGCAGGACACCTCTTACTTTGTGAAGGCCTTCGAAACTGAGAGTGAAGGTGAGCGGCTCAGCTCAGTTCTGGAGACACTGAACCCAAAAGCATATAATTACCTATGGCCTTCAATATTTACAGGTTTATGCAGGAGCTGGTTCAGGAAGTCCTTGAAATTGTTATATCATGTGAAAAAGTTTGGTGGAATCTGACACATTATTTTTAGTTGCTGTTATTGATTCTGCTGCAGAGTCTGACTCCCTTTCACATTACACCCCTCCACCTCCCACATAAATACAGACTGTGTGTGGGGCTGGAGCTGTGCAGAGACCTCCACTGGCTCTTCCGGTTCAGGTCATGATATGTCTGAGTCCAAGTCTCTGAGTTATTCCTCATCTTTGCTTGAAGAGGTAGGGAAGCTTGGAGATGGGGAGTGCATTTGATAGAATTAAGGGGAACAAAAGGGCAGCCTTGATATCATAGCTTTTGACAAGGAGAAGAATTAAAGAAAATTATGGTGACCTCAAGTTGCCACAGAGTCTGCTTTAACTTGGGCTTTGTTTGGCAGACTGGTAAGGAAAAAATAATCAATATTCTATTCTAGGTAGAAAATATATGTTTTTGCCTTAATCTGTTATTTCTGAGGCATGAAATCAGCATCTAATATTGCAGCCTTTCTATTGAAATCAGAAATTTTTGAAGGCAGTTTGTCTCTTGTGAAGAAAAGGGGGAAATGTCATTTCCCTTCAAGTTTCTTATTATTGCCTTCCTCTCCCTTCCTTTCCAGGATCTGAAAGATTCCACCCCTATAGGAATCACATTTACTATTTCACTTAATTTGCCTGGTGATTGTAATCTTCTCTGACTTTTTCCATAATCACTCTATCGGAGAGGATGCCTCAGCACCCTCCCAAGACATTACTGGGGAAGGAAGGTGGGAGGAACAGCAAAGGTTGAGCAGACTTTAGGACTGATGTG
Organism: Acanthisitta chloris; assembly: GCF_000695815.1. Lineage (NCBI taxonomy): Eukaryota > Metazoa > Chordata > Aves > Passeriformes > Acanthisittidae > Acanthisitta > Acanthisitta chloris. The sequence continues at coordinate 113,390 of NW_008656491.1, read as the reverse complement.
ATCTTGCAGCTGACGGTGGGAGGCTTTTTTCCTCCTTTGCAATAACATTTGCTGCTATTGGAACTGTCAGTAAAGTGGGAAAAAGCAATTAATATTTTTTCCTCTGTTTTTCACAAAATCCTTACTTTTCTGCAAGCAAAGCTCTCAAAAGAAATCGTAGTTCACCTTGAGGAATGATAGGAGAAAAAAGATCTGTAAGAGCTTTCTATGTGTCCTTTGCTCATTAGCAATGACAGACTGTAGAGAAAAGATATCCCGTGGCACAAGTTTTGTAAATACAATTGCAATAAAATCTAATTTCAGGACAAATAAAAATCAGAAAAGGATGCTAATTGGACATTTCTTTCAAAAGCTACTTTTTCTTCAATTTTTTTGTCTTAATAAATTCAGCCAAAATTTTTGGCAGTCTGGAAGTGCAACACAGGGAAGAATTATTATACTTTGTGTCAATTAGGTGGAATGCTTTTAAATAAAATATACTTGCCCCTTTTGCAGATTTTGCTTAGGAAGGTGGAAATCTACCCCTGTGAGTGACTCTCCAAAGTCCCATTACCAGTACATTTATTCTGTTATGTGCATCACTGATGTGTCCCGAGCCAAAAGGGAAGCAGCAGGAAACCATGACCTATGCTCTGAGCAGTCAGATCAAATCAAGCAATTTGATTTTCACAAGGTGATGAGCTGCTTTGGCTCCCTTTGGAGTCCCAAGCTGCCTTTCTCTAGGGCATTAGGTATGGAAGCAGATAGGAGACTGCTGCCCTCAACAAAATTCCTCGCTGTGTGTTCTCGGAACTGACACTTCTCCAAGTACCTGCTGGTCCTCAGTCTCCACTTAAACCTGGTATTGCCTTTGTTGGGTGATCCTGGTGCTTTCCACTCCTTCTATGCAATACAATACAGGTACATATAAATTACCAGAGACCATAGTAAGCATACAACAAAATGTGGACTCCACCCTGGAGAGTGTGCAATGCAAAGACTTCTGTTCGCAAATCTGACCCTCTGTTTGGTGTTTGCACCACCAGTGTAGCTTACTCCAGTACTCAGAAGTGAATGGCCCAGTTATACCCTATTGCAGTCCATAGGAATTTTGTATCTAAATAGCTTTTATGTACCTCAAATCTTTTGGAAATTTACCAAGCTATTTGGAGGGGGTTATTTTTAATTTTCCTGTGCGATAGATTTGCAAAGGCCAAAACTCACATTGATGTAACCAGAATTAGGGCTTTGTTCCTGTTCTTTAAACCCTTCATCTCTATTGCATTAAATCTAGTTTAAATTTGAAATATTTTTCAATGTAAATAATTAAAAAACATAAAGGGCAGAGCCTGGAAAGCCAAGTTGTGGTCATGATCTGATTTTTCTAAGCATTAAGTAGGTACCTAATGAAAATCAAGCTGCCCTTGGGTTATGTAGGTGCTCAGTAAGGCTCTCTGAATTCATTACAGATGATGCACAATGCCTGATTCATTTACAAGAGTGTTAGTTTTTATGTAAATTTCTTTGAAATGAGTGTGTGCCTGAAAAATTTCTTAAGTCCTTGGGACAGTTCATAAGCAGCAAATGTCTTTGAGATGCAAATATTTCCTTTTTGAGTGAAAGGCCAGCTGTACCTACAAAATCTGTGCGTAGGATGGATAATGGTGCTTAAAAGCTTCAGCAAAGTGTTAATAAAGGGAAGGAATTTTCTGTGGCTTTCTAGGTTTTGTACAATATCTGCAACCATGTCCAGCCTGTGAAAACACTGGCCTTAGTAATGAATCTTCAGCCACACCAAGCACAAATAGATAGAGTGACAAGTTTTAGGGAAGACAGAGGTTTTATATTCTATTCCCAGCCCCTCCTCAAACATTACCTTTCATCCTCTCACCTAGTTCTGACTGTTCCTATAAGCAGAAGTGGGAATGTGTGAGTCTGCAGCTTTTGGTGTAGCTGGATAAGACTGAACTGTCCATCTGGGTGCCTCTTGGTGAGATGGGCTCGTGTCCTGATGTCAGGCTCAGTATGTGACCTAACCTATGCCTGCACCTCTATCACTGTCCTGCAAATCTGATGAGCACCCTTCTGACCATGAATACACCTGTAGGAGCTCATGCCTAGTGATTCTGGCAAGGTGAGAGCTCTCTTTGCAGTGGGCTGCTGCTAAATAAAGTATGTCATAAACATATTTTCTGAAAGAAAAAAACAAGTGCTGAACAGTAGAAGTTCCAGCTGAATCAGGAAAGTTCCAGAGTGCATCTCCTAATGTCTGTTGCATGTGATTTCGCTCTATGCAAAATGGAGAGCTCATGGCACTGTAGTGAGCTTAATTTCTTGAAAATTACAGTTCATTCAGATCCTGGAGTGGAAAGTTCTGTGGGAATTTGAAGTCTTGGACCAGATAGTCTCACCTCTTCATGAATATAGGAGAGATGGGAATCCTAGAGATAGGTAAATTTGTTAAATTGTGAGGTTCGCTCTGGATTTGCTGGACCATGTGTCTGAAACAGACTTCAGATGGAGTCTGTAAGAGTTGAGGGTTACAAAGTGCTTCCTCATATGTGGATCATACTTACAGTAATCCTGATATTTTAATTTTTTTAATCCAAATCAGTATTAATGTTTAGCTGAGTGACAGTTATAGTTATTTTTTTTCCTCAAAAACACCTTTTTAAAGAAATGAAGGGATTAATATAACATATAATAGCAATAATTTTTAGGTTTTTTGATAAAGACAAAAATGGATAATTATTTAAAAGCATTAGGAAAAACTTCCTGAAAACCCAGTTGCATGTCTGTTGCTGAGAAAGTCCTTGCAAATTTGTAGGGAATAGAGATATGACAAAGAACTGAAGAAAGACAGCTTGTCTTTTTCATCTGGCTCTAATCAAGATTCTGCTCAGATGTTTTTTATGAGTTCTTCATTAGTTCCTCAGTCTGCCAAATTTGCAGATTCTGAGGAAGAGAGCAGGGCTGCTGAAGGGTTTAATCTGGTCTGTGTTTTCCCATTGAATTATTACCAGTTTTGCAGTGCTGGCTATTTGTTTCATGCTGTTTGATTATGAACCTGCATCCAAGTTCATAATCCAGCTCCCCTCCCAGGCTGGGGGTGCTCCAGCAATGCAGCTCCTTTGGGACACAGCTCAGCAGCAGGGCTTGATGGGGATACTGTGCCTCCTTCCCAAGCCACCCAGGCAAGCCAGTGCAGGAGGATGCTGCCCTGTGCTGCTGGTAAATGTCAGAGCCATAACGCTATGCACAAGAGCCAGGAGGAAGCGTGGAAGGAATTGTAATTTGGAGAGGTTTGCTGGCAGCACAGATTAGACCTCTGCTCAGAGCTGTGCCTAAGCAGTTGCTATCTCATCTTTCTGTTAGATAGCAAAGCTTTTGTATAATACCGTCTTTAATTGAATTATGGATCTCTTGTTTGCTGCACTCCCTGTTATAAAATCTGTGACCATACTGGTGTCGCACACACGTGTTGAAAGTGGGTTGTTTTGCTCAATATTCTGTAGCATTTATGGATACACATGGGATTTTTATAGATATAGCTGAAAAGAAGCTGCTGACTTCATTGATGTTTTCTTGCCTAAGTAAGGAAGCTGAGGATGTCTGTATGAGTTGTGCAGAGTGGACATGAGTTTTATTCTACTTCCACATGGTGTAAATTTGAACCTGAGACCCATAGACCTGTATTCTTTAACCAAGGTGAGAACCTACCTCATTTGTCACTACACAACTCAGTTCTGTCATTTGCACCACTGGTGGGATTTTGTGAGTGAGTGACCTTGTTAATACAGCAATATGTTGCTTACCATATCATCAGTAATGACGCTCCAAATAATAAAAGAGGGAGGAAATGCCAGCTGAAAAATAGTGGGGAAAAAATTATACTAGGTTCTTTCTATTTTTTCCCAGGAAAAGAAAAAAGCCTCCATTATCTTAAAAGAATCATAATACTTTAGAATCCTACTTAATGTGATGAAATAGTTAAAGCACTGCTCTTCTCTAGCACAATTTGACAAAAGAGCTCTTAAAAGTTCTTCTGGAGGAAAGGACATAAATATGGAGTGGATCCTTTCAACATAGCAAAGCCCATCATTAGACTAGGAGGATATTATGACACCATATACCAAGAGAAATATTTCTGTGTATTGACTTTATGATCCATCATGAGTTTATTTCAGATGTTTGTTATCTCCTAACATTATATGGTTCAGCATATTTTACTAACTTAATGATAAATACTGTTCTTATTGAAGTAATACCAAGTCTGACTATTTTATGTATGTAAAGCTGATATGCATAGTACATAGGTGTGACCTGATGTCTTTATGTACTGAATACATAAGGAAAGGGAGCTAGGCATAGGAAAATGAAGTGACAATCAAGTCTCCCAAGTCCCTGTCCAGTGCTACATTTACCAGACCACACTGCCTCTTGATTTATGACTAAAATCTCCAAGGAAGGTTTATATTGCTGCCTGTCAGAAGGATATATGAAATGAAGTAGGTATCACATTCATCACAGCTCTGTGCCTGACACAGCAAAGGAGGAGGAGGACCTGAAGATATGTGGATCTGGGCAGGATCATATAGGCAGAACTGAAAAAAAGGACCTGAACATTCCTCTAATTATCACTTTTTTGTAACAAGCTAAGAGCAATGTCTTCAGAAAACCATCAGATTAATTCAAAGGCAGACTTTTTGGGAAAGGAGGCCAGAGGGTTGATGGGATTAGTGACCTGTGGGGGAATGGCAGTGTCAATGAGCAAGTCTCCATTGCCAGATGAAGCGTCATGGTATCACTCAAGCTGGAGCTTTCCTCTGCTGAGTCTGCCCACTGTCACGGTGCAATGTCACGCTGAGGTGCTAACTCTGATCAACAAGCAGGATAGCTGCACTGATATCTAGAAAAGATGTTACTAGCACAAGAGTCTGCACTGTGCTGCCTCCAGCACTGTGGACAAGTCAGCAGAAAATAATTTTGTTACCCACAAGGCAGTACTTTCTGTTGGATTCAAAACCCTTAGTGGCGTCAGAGCCTTTTTTTTTTGATCATGGGGCATTGTGTATTTTATCAGACACAAAGGTGATGTACTGAGGATTTATACATTACTGGAAATCACAGAATGGGTCAGGTTGGAAGGGACCACAGTGGGTCATCTGGTCCAACCTCCCTGCTCAAGCAGGGCCATCCTAGAGCAGACAGCGCAGGATTGTTCCAGACAGATTTGAATACCTCCAGTGAGGAAGAATCCACAACCTCTCTGGGCAATCTGTTCCTGTGCATGCACAGTAGAGAAGTTCTTCCTCATATTCAGGTGGAACTTCCTGTCTGTTAGTTTCTGCCCATTACCTCTTGTCCTATTGCTTGGCACCACCAAGATGTGCATGGATCCATCCTCTTGGCATTCCCCCTTTACATACTTGTATAGATTACTGAGGTCACCTCTCACCTGTCTCTTCTCGAGATGAACAGGCCCATCTCCCTCAGCCTTTCCTCGTAAGTGAGGTGCTCCAGTCCCTTCATCATCTTTGTTGCCCTTCACTGGACCTACTTCAGGAGCTCCATGTCTCTCTAATACTGAGGAGCCCAGAACTGGACACAATACTCCATACGTGGCCTCACAAGGGCCGAGTAGAGAGGCAGGATCACCTCCCTTGTCTTGCTGGTAATATTCTTCCTAATGCGTTCCAGGATTCCATTGGCCTTCTGAGCCACAAAGGTACACTGCTGGCTCATGGGCGGCTTGATGTCCACCAGGACACCCAGGTACTTTTCTTCAGAACTACTATCCAGCAGATCAGTGCTCAACTTGTACTGGTGCTGGGGGTTATTCCTCCCCAGGTGCAGGACCCTGCACTTGCCCTTGTTGAATTTCAGTTGGTCCTGCTTTGCCCATCTCTCCAACCTATCAAGACCCCTCTGAAGGACAGCACAGCCCTCTGAGGTATTGGCAACTCCTCACAGTCTTGTATCATCAGTAAACTTGCTGAGGAGTCACCCTATCCCTTCATCCAAGTCACTGATGAGTAAGTGAAATGAAACTGGGCCCAGTATAGAGGCTGGGAGTATACCACTAGTGGCAGGCCTCCAACTAGACTCTGTGTCACTGATCATGACTCTCTGGGATCTGCTGCTCAGCCAGTTCTCAATCCACCTCACTTGTCCAACCCACACTTCTTAAGCTTACTGACGAGGATGCTGTGGGACACAGTGAATTCTCAAAAGTGAGCGAGTTTGAACACTTGAATTCTGGCTAAGTTCCTGCCTGGTACAGAAGTATTCTGCCCAGTTGGTTTGCCTTGAATTTTCTACTGAATACAGTACTTAGAGATGTTTACACATAATTAACAGCAATTCAAGGAAGGAATAAGTATTGATAGCATTTGTTACTGTACCATCATTTACATATGCTTGCAACTCTTACGCAGAAATTCATAACAAACTATAATCCACTGATCAGTATCCATGAAGTTCCTAGATAACTGCTAAAAATAATAGCTTAACAAGCAACAGTCCATGTCAGATTACGTATTCGATGCCTTGAAGAGTTTAGTTTTTAAAGAAGCACCAGAACACACTGCCTAGGGAGGCTGTGGAGTCTCCATCCTTGTGGAATTTCCATCCTTGGAGATGTTCAAAACCTGACAGCCCTGAGCTTTTTATGCTAGACTGCTCTGAGCTGGCAGGTGGAACAGATGATTTCCAGAGGTGGAAATTTCTTAACTGTTCTGTGACTATGAGCATTATTCAAGATTTTGTCCTCCATGGAAAGTGGCAGACTAGGGATAGGAACAGAAAAATAACTCAGTATGTAGACTGCTTCTCTGAGCAAGCCACAATCCAATGAAACATGCTTAAATTTAGGCATGCAAGTAGTGTAGCCCATAAAGCAGGCTTGCCACTTAGCCTTTAAATAAGAGGTGTAGTCTTATGCTTGAATCTAACATCTTTAATTGCTTCATTTAAGCCCAGGAAAGAAAATAAGGACTCCTTCTTACAAAACGGAAAAATTTTCATCAAACTAAATATATATATTAAGTGTTGCTTGAATATATATATAAGACTCCGACTAAATTTATGTGGAAGCTACTATAACACTGCTAATCTTTCAGGGTTTTACTAAAAAGAAAATTGGGGAAGAAAAATCTAGTCATCCTTTAGCTTTCAGTTTTTGCCAGCTTGAACTCCTGGGTTCCCATAAACAAGATTTAAGAATTGGTCTTTACAGGCTAAGTCTCAATAAAATTTGGACTATAGAGGGTTTTGTTGTGAGCAGTGGGGTGGAGAGTATATGGGAGGGTGGTTATTCCTGTATTTTTTTTAAAAATCAAAACAGTTCACGATCAACATCTCATATTGTCAGCCATCCTTTGGGCCAAAGATAGGTGTCACACAGGGTTGCTTATTGCACAGGGCCAGCCAAGTATGCATCTTTCTTAGGAGACAGCTCTACTCCTTCATGGTCCACTGACTTTACCTTTATGAGTTCTTTTGATTGGTAATTGAGAGAATAAATCTTTGGAGAACTTACATAAATGCAAAAAAGAAACCCCATTAAGATTCAAGCAGTAAAATGCCTACTGGCGTATTTTATATGGTACCTTTTCAGTCCTCTACCATTTAAATTCATTTTGCCAGACAAAGATTCAAGATTGGCATCCAGTTATGGATTTTGTTTTCTTATGCATTGTCATCTGCACCCTCTATATTTTAACTTTTAATACCAACACAGTAAATGAACTGTTCTCAGGGCTGGATTGTTCTGAAGCACTTTGCAGTATTGAAGAGGCAGAGGAGAATAAAGAATCTAGTGTATTGATGCACTTTATCCTCCCTGTACCTATTTCAGATATACAGATGAGACATTCTATTTAGTAAATTTTAGGTCTTATATTGAGTGTAGGATTAATTAGTGGTGGACTAATAGCTCTCTTGCTAATGAAGAAACAGAAGGAGTGAGCTCATACTTGGGGTAGAGGAGGCAGCTCTGAGTTTCTTATAAAGCAAGAAAGCAAACTGGTAGCACTTGCACTTGCCACCTATCTACAGGATTTTATCAGCCCAATAAACATAAGTTATTTTCTGTTAATTTGCTTTTCAACTCTTCAGTCAAATGACCAGTAGATCCTGGATAAAAAGTAACTCAACAAAGGGGAAAATGCAGTTGAAAGCCCTAAAAATTATACTGAAGATTTCCAAAGACAAATGTTTCTATGAAGTCTGTAGTGTGCAGCTCAGCCTTTATAGCTTTGCTTACTGGTAGGAGGAATTACTTCAACATGACTTGATAGGTTAAAGTAACCTCATACAGAGGATAACAAAGATTTGACCTCATTAAATTTGGAGACCTCGGCTTTGTGCTGCTTTAGTTGTCAATTTATAATTGCTGCTCCTACAGGTTTATGTTATAAGACGGACACAACCTCATACAAAAGGGGCAAAGTGAGACTTCTTAGTCGAGTAATTTAAGGGATTTGTCCAAAAAATTCTGGACCATTTACATTGTTTATATATTTGTGTAAAAGTTCTAAAAGCAGTATTGTAGCAATGTACCCATGATAATGCATATTCAAAAGGCTGTGTTGCAAGAGATACTACATAGTTAGACAAAAATTATAATTTCCCAACAGATACCCTCCTCATCCTGTGGGATTGTGCCTGTAAAATTTGCACAAACTGCAAGGCTTTGCAAAGAGACAAGTTCCATTTTTACAAGGTAATTTACTTAGTGTCTGTTCTCTATTATACAAGGTTAGCTGCAACTCCTATAGAAACAGTCATGTTTGTGATGTACGATTCATTGTGTGTTGTCGTTGATATTGAATAGGTCATAACCTCTTTGTAGGGTGGGTGAAATATGAATAGCAGGTCTTATTTTTCTCTGCTGGCACTGTAGGTAACATTGAACAATATGCTAATGCAGCCCCTGTGGCAAAATTGTCATGTTCCAAATGTAACCTCTTTTAAAAATATAAAATAACATTTCGAAGCTAAAACTTAGAAGGGGAAGTATAGTTCTTATTTCTCTGCACAAAAGTCCAGGTGTGGACCAGGAAGAAGATATGCAAGGTATATACATGATAGAAACTTGAGTAATTGGATAAGCAATATTTGGTAGGAGTTCTTAAATTCTTTTGGCAAAAAAAAACCCCAACATGATGAGTACTTGAGTGTTCAGTTTTCATAAATCAAAAACCATACAAGAAAATCCTGTCTTAACTTTAATTCACAGAGATCCGTGATACCAAAATAAAGATTTCTTTCAATTGATAAAGACTGGGGAGAAAGGAAGACATAGAAATACTTTTATTTCTGTTTCTCAAGGAATTTTATACCCATGAAGTTGTCAAATTGGTAGTCTCAAAGACCAGGTTTTTGTCTAGCCAAATACAGCTTATGCTGCACTAGTGCAAATGTTGCTGTCCTGCCACATCAATGTCTGCTGCTCTGCATGAAGAGTGAGATCATCAGGGTGTTTGCAGGATGTGACCTGGCTGTCAGGCTGATACAGTGTGTCCTCTCTCATTGACAAAAGCTGCAGCCAGCAGGTCTTTGATGAAATGGAATTGCCTTTAAGTAGAAGTGTGATCCCCAATTCTAACGATTACAAGAAGTTGCAAACACAAGATGTAAAGAAGCCAAAGCCTTGATTCAGTCCTCTGTGTTAGTAACCTTCATTCAAAATGAAAATGCCATATTTGACTTATTTCAACTGCCCTATTATTTCTCATGTTGGACTCCTGTTCTGGTCTCTGTGTCATACTTCTTCCAAGTAATGAACTTCCAGTAAGGAAACAGTCACACAAGGTCTGGGGTATATCCCATCTATAAATTATTTTATCTGCCCACACTGACAGTCATCGAAAGATGACCCTTCTTCCAGTAGTGTTAACTCACCTCCAGTGCTTTGTGCTCAAAGAGCAGCTCTGAATCCAAAATCCAGAGCCCTGAGGGTGCTACACAGACCCTACTGAAAACCTTGCACTCTACTATGTCATCAAAGCCTACTTCATTGTGTCCATACCAAGAATTTGTAGACATAAGGATACCATGAGATGACATTAATGAGAAAATTGGTGGCATTCTCAATGGGAGCTTTAGTGTGCTCTTTAACAGCTTTGTGTCTAGCTTCCCAATACTCTCTGACAATTTGCCTCAAGAACTTTTTGGAAAGCACCGGTTTTAGCTATATTTAGCATTATACCTGGATTTATTTTATAAAAAATAATTGATATTTTTATTTTGCTTTACTTACTCCCTGTGTCTGCCCTGATTTCATGTTCCTGTCACCTTTCACTTTTTTCTTCCCTGCCAGCCTGAACATTTTCCTGTTTTTCTGTCTCTACCATGACTCCTCCTCTTTCCTATCATTCCTTTTTCCCCTGGAAATGTCGTGCAGCTTCACTATCTTTTGCTTCTCCATTAGACGTAATGTACTGCCTTACTGTTTGCTGAGCTGAACATTCCCATGTGCTACCGTCTAGAAGTGACATAGGTGATTTGGGTTTTTTTTTCCTTAACTTGTAGCAGCATTCCCTAACAGAGGCAGCCTTAATGGCTCTTCCATTTTGTATTAAATTCTCTTTTAATAATGGCAGTTATGCTGGCAAGCTTTGTTCTGCACAGAAATATATGCACAGTTAACACAATATATTTCAGATAAGTCTTCAGATTGTCATTAGAGACATGACAGCTTCACAGTAGCTGCTCCCACTGTCTCTAACCAGGGAAAGAAAAGAGCAGCAGTTTTAAAAGAAATTCCTTGCTACCATAAGGCAATATTCCTAGGATTTCTCTGTATTTAAAATGTATAAATTTTGTATTAGAAATTAAATTATAGATAAGTGCAGCAGCGTCAGTATTGCATTCATTTCTGGGTATATCTAAGAGGGTAGGGCAGATATTGTCAGCTTTAGTTACCTTTGCCATTTAAGGTGCAAAAGTAAAACTAGTCCCACTAAACTTAGATCGCAACATTATTTCAGCCCACCCATTCTTCAACCCTTGAATCCTATGATGTTGACCAGGTTTGCCTTGTATCTTGCTTTGAATTCAGTGATTTGGACAATTCTGGGATGGAACAGAGGAAGAAAGATTAGGTCTTTTGGAGAGCTTGTGTCCCTACCCCACTCAAGAGGTGGTGATGGCTGAAATGCAGCTCTCAACATTTATCTGAGCAGAGAAGTGGTTAAATGTGAGGGCTGGAAATTCAGATTGGATGTGCTCTTCTCTGCCTGCTGCACACCGTCTGTCACATGTGCCCTACCTGCCTGCCAGCCTAATTCATCTTAGAATTAATGTCCCCAGTGGTGTACCAGGGGCACTTTGGGCACTGTGGCTTCAGGCACATGCACATTTGGACAGGCATCACTGCAGTGATTATACTTGGGCAATGTGTTGAGCTTTCTTTAATTTAATTTAATTTTTAATAAAGCTTGACATATTTCCAAAGTATAATCAGTGTAGTGACATCTGCCTGAGCCCTGGCTCCACAGGTCCTGTTTAGCTGTAGGTCTTATTCCCAACCTTCATTTAACTAACTAATATACATATTTAATGATGTGCACACAGTTTCTTGATCTTGGAATGCAGTATTATGTCTGGCTGGAATGGTTTCAAGTTGTTACTGCCTTGTTTCTGTCTCAGGCATGGTCCAGGACTATCTACTGCTTCATGTTGACTTTCTGCTGGCCCTAGTCTTGGAGCAAAACCATTAATATTTTTATTTACAAGTGTAAATGAAACATTTCTGAGAGAAACAAAATAACAGATTAAAGCTGTCATATTCTATAACCTTCTCCATGTCAGGTATATATTTTCTCTTTCCTTTAAGATCACCAATTATGCTGACTGGAAGGTGAGAATGGATTTTGTCTTCCTGTTAATGTTATTTTTTTGTCTTTCATATTAAATCAGATATTAGGTTCAACAGATATATTAAGTGTTATGTGGAATTTTCCAGGCCCCCTTTCCCTCATCTCCTGATAATTGCTACAACATCTGAGTCCTTGGGAACAATTTACCTGAAGTGCATTTAACAATACTAACAGACACTGCCTGCTTAGTTTGCTGACAATTTCCTTTATTCTTTAATAATGATTTCTTTTCATTTAACACCTTAATGGAAACTAATGTAGGAGATAAAACTTTAAATTGTAGTCAAAGTGCTTCTGTCCTATAACTGGCATTGACCTTACCAATTAAATGCAGTAAGAATTAAAAGTTTATGCATTTTAATTGTACATTTAATAAGTGAAGAATACAGCTTGTCTGTTAAATATACAAATATTTGCTTAATTATTAGATTAAGTCCTTAATTTTATGGAATTCAGTTACCAGCATGGGGAGAGTGACCATATTATGGCCAAAAAGGAAAATGAGAAATGCTATTTCTTAACCATTTTCATTTTAATAATGAAAAGTCCAATCATAAAAATATTTGTTAGCTCAAAACTTATGGCTATCCCCTTCCATTAAAAGCATATGAAGGAATCATATACCTTCCAGGTAGCATGCTTAGGTAAACTATTTAAATATCAGAAATTCCATTTTTCTTTGGAAAATGAGCCTTTTCCCTTTTTTCTTTTTGGTATTCCTAAATCTCACTGCAAATTCAGTACCCTCAAAAATGGAAGTGTTAATGTGCTTGGACAAGAGACTTTGTATACCTAGCTTGATGGTGTCTGAACCATGATCCTTTTCTAAAGGGAGAAGTCTGTTCCTATAAATTTAGGAAAACCTTTGCAGTTGGCATTGAGGTGCACATGTGGAAACTCATGTTCTCCCTCCTCCTCTTCAAGCAGCTGCAAGTGCCAGATGTGCATAGCACCTGTCTTCCTCTATGGCTTAGAGCTTTGGACTTGACCTGTTACCCTTCTTGTAGGACTCCTGGGAGACTGTGGCATCCTTGCTTCCAAATGCTTTAATCATTCTGTGCTCCCAAAACACAGACACAAGTTGCATTGGGACTATATGATGGCAATGTACTGTAGGAGAGAACCTAAGCAGCCAGCAAGCAGAAGAAGGTTTTTTAAAATAAGAGAAGCACAAATACGAGACTGTCCCTTTTCAATTTTGTGTTGCCTGCCAGTCTGCCTAGAGGAAAAAACAGACAGTGACTGTGCTTCCAATTAGCAATTCCCGCAGCAATTTTTGACCTGACATAAATAACGTGGTATAATATGCAATCCATGTCAGGCAACTTCATTTACTATTAGCAAATAGATACCAGGATACTGAATGATAATTCATGATCAGGACACTGGAGGAAATTGCTGTCAAATGCAGTATGCAAGTCCCACTCTCTTATGTAGGTAATGCTGTAAAAGTCTGAAGTTGGCAAGTCTGGAGTACAAAATATCTAGAAAAACAGAGGAGAAAGATTGGCCATGGTGACATCAGTAGGAATTCTGCCATTGGTTTCTAGGGTTTCACTCTGATTTTTACAGGCAAGAGATAGAAATAATAATAATAATCAGAGAACTGATCCACTGAAAAGGGAATTTGGCTTTTTCCTAGACCAGCAGACACACATTGTGTCTCCTCTCTAATTCTGCTCTTAGATGGGCCAAAGAAATCCTGCCAAAATGGTGCTGTGAAAGAAAGCCAAACACAGCTCCAGCAAGGGCAACACAGCAACAGTTGTGCCTAATGGATGCCTCTGCACATGGCAGATGCACTAGAGGTATGCCTGCATGAGTTAAGGATCATGAGTAAGTGTCTGTGGCACTGTGTGCTTTCCAAGCCCTCCTGAGTTAGTCTCATCAGCTGCACCAAGTGCAGAATGAAAGTGGGCTAGCCAGAAAAACCTCTGTGAATTGTGTTTGAATATTTCGGTCTTTGGAGTAGATGCTGGGTTTCATGGAGGTTAGGAACTGCCAAAAGGACCAGACTAGTTATTTCCAGAGAACCCAGATGGTATAAGAGCAGTTGTAACTCATTTAGGGACTATATCCTTTCCAGGACATGTTTGAGCTTAGAAAACTGCTGGATATTTTGTTCTTCTGGAATGCTCTCTGATTCTTCCACATCTCTCCAACTGTGAACCACAGTGCTGTCCTGAATCTCCCCCTAGTCTGAAATGCAATTACCCTTGTATGGTAGAGCCATGCTACACAATTTTAGCATTGTACTTTCTGCCCTTTTGTTATCAGTGTCCTTTATGATTGTGCAGCATTCTTCTTTATCTCATCCTTGAGCAGAGCCCTGTGACTCACAAGAATTGTTGTTGACCAAACCAAGAGGCAGATCTGTTCCACAGTGCATGGTACAGTCCTGCTATCCCTGTTGTTTAGGGACTTACCAGAATGCAGTTGTCTCTGGTGCTTGGTGCTCACTTTCCCACCTGGTGTATGGAAAGGGTATGTGTCTGCATACACAGATCTAGACATTGGAAAGCATTTCCAGACCAGTTTAAATGGACACAGTTTCCTGATTTCTATCGCACTCAGAGTGGCCTTATTTTCACCTGTATTCACAAGAAGTAAAGGCTTTATTCGATAAGTAGCTTTCAAATTCTCCCTCTCCTGCCCATAGTGTTTAGTGGACTTCTCCTCTGAGATACTCAGGGACCATAATGTACTTAACCCTGCTGGGGTTAAGACATAAGTGCTGAATATTATTCATCCTTCCTAACATCTGAGACCTAATCATGTCACAGAAATATATTGTTCCTTTTGCTTCTTGCAGCCTCCAGCTTCATCTGGACAATTGTGCAGTGCCACTTTGAAATTTGGGGACCATTGACATTTAAATGGCTCCCAACGTGTTACAGACACAGCCTGAAAAGATGAAGGGTGGGAGAAGCCTCTGAATGCTTTGGTAATCCTTATAATATCAAGTTGGATATTAAGATTCTTTCATAGGGTTTCTGCACTGCTACATCAATCCCCTCTATAACAATAAATCCTTGTCATACTCTTTGGGATATTTTTATTATTTAGGTTGGGAGCAGTGCAATGACATCTCTAAGGATTTAAAACACAATTGGCATTTCATCCAATAACTAGATGTTATCTTGCAAGGTGGAAAAAATTGTGCATGGAGCTTTGAATGAGGAAAAGTGTGGCAATCTACGCTCGGTGTTTGCTTTCTGCGTACAGGTTGGCAATCTAGCTCTGTACCTTAGCCATTAAACATTCACCTTGTTTTGGAAAGGAGGTGCTATCCCAGTTTGCTTTTTCTGAGTGTTCTTGTGCTGACTACACGACAGTGGAGAGATGGCAGATGAAGCAGGAAGAATGGGTGGATCTTTTATTTTCTGTGACAAGATATGTCTATTAAGATTTAAGAAAGAAGCTGATGATGGCTGTTGGTATATATCAGTGTATAGTTAGAAAATACTTCTATTAGAGGTATTATAGTATACTATAAACTCATCTTCATCTCCTTGCTTGTATTCTTGAGTGGAAAGGCGTCACCTGTTTCTCACATCATCTTTGCTAGAGGTTTAAGAAATAAGAAACTTCAAAAAATCATATTTATGTTTTTTTTCCCCACCATTAATTTCCATATTGACCTGCCACATACAAAGTGCTGTTCACTCTTGCCTCTGCAATGCACAAATGAGGCTTGCTGGGCAAGTGGAATTGGCCCATGTACCTTTCAGGGGCAGTCCCCTGCCCTTGTGGGTGATTATATAAAGGAGAGCTTGGAGCAGTTCTTGGTGTGGTGGGAACTCCCGGGGGTGCAGAAAGGCTGAAGTGAAGGCCCAAGAAGCTGGAGAGTGAGCTTTGGGGGTCTGTAAGTGTGATGAGGGCATCAGCTGGGCATTGCAAGGAGCCTGGTGGCTTGCCCCATCACATCTTACTTTTGTAGTCCTGCAGACCCAGCCAAGATGTCCTGCACCCTTCGGCTGTGCTGCCTTCTGTTCATCTCTCCCTCTTTGTTCTACCCAAGGCAAGACTGAGGTTTCCCTCGTGTGTGGACACAGGGGCACATTGCTGTGGCCAGTCCACCAGATGGTAAGACCAAGGTGACTAAGGGATGCTTATTACAAGAGTGCCTGTGTATATTTATCACAGTGTGTCTTGCCTCCTCTCTGGCTGAAGCTCTGTATTCAGTTTGCATTTAGGTTTTTGATCAAAATAACCATTGGCACCAAATTGCATAATGGGCGAAATGTGCTTAACCCATGGTTTATTTGGCAGCCATTTGCCTATGTGATTTTATTTATAGTGTTTATTTCAAAGACTGATGGCAGCTGACAGGAGGTACTGAAACAATTGATAAAGGCAACTGACATTTTGTCAGTTGTCTGGCTGACAGGAATATATTGCTTGCATTTAAGCTGGTTTTTTGCAAATAAATCATCGTTGATGCCAAAATTCACCTTTGGCCCTTTCCAACTGGTTCTTAAAGAGTGGCTGAGAAAGGTGTTTCATTAAGCAGTGAGCAGCTTGCTGTAAGGAGCAGGTGCTTACAGCAACAAAATTTTTCTTAGCAATACTATTTAAATATTTACAGCGTTACCAAAGCAGTTGACTTCAGTTCATGGCAAAATTGAGGACAACAGTATTATTCCCCACTCTGAATGCTCTATAAAAAAATAACAATGGGGTGAAGACCTGTGGGGCATCTTTTAATATGGATGAGAAGGAAGGCTCTGTGCAGTGTATTTTAGCTATCATTTTCTCTTTGAAAAGGTGCTAACAGTCTTTGAAAGGACTGAAGTCTTGCACCTGCCAAGGCTTTCCACCTGTCTGTGATTCTCCAAGTGACGCATATACCAATCCCACAATGTTATGCAAGTGATCATTTTGATGAGATTTGACCTCTTTGTTTCTTCACTGTACCTAACACATAACCACCTAAATGGCAAAGAGTTCTCATGTACAAATATTGCGTAGGCAAATGCCATAAGAGGTTTGCCTTATTGGGTATGCAAAAACTGAGTTGGGGTGAGACTCTTTGAGTGACAGGGGGCCTGTACTACCCTTCAGAGGATTACATTCTGCTGTTACAAATGTGCTTTCTGTAGGGCTCTTAGTTGCCACCCTCTTTCCCAAAGGAGGCAGTGGTTGAGCCAGGGACAGGCATGATGGAGTGCTTCTCCCCTGTTCCTGCAGAGCTGTATGTATCCATAAGACACGAAGGACATGATTGAAAGCGATGGGACATAGCCAAGCTCTTTATCAAACTGTTCAAATGAGGAACTGGGGAGGTCTTTTCCAAGACTTGACAATTTAGTTGCCTGTGTTGGAGTTTATTGCATGATGAAAAGAACACCAATGTTACTATAATTGCCTGTACATGCACTGACAGGGCCAGTGAACCCAGATGCTTTTCAGGTTGATATGTTGTTCAGCTACCTTCCTCTCTTAGCATACTTTTCACTTCTTGGTACTCTTCTTTCCATCTGAACCTGATGCTGTCATGTAACAATAAGAAAGCACCTCTCAGAAACGTAAATGCAGAAAGAGACTGAATCAGTTCAGTTCCTCAGGCTAGATTTTGGGTAGGCTGCACAAAAGTAGATAAAGTTGAAAGGTCATATCCAAACACAGCCTGTATCTCTTCAGATTGTCACTCAGATGTACCCAAACGAACCCTTGATGCTAATGGAGCAACAGCAATGAGTAACAGAAACAGGGGTGAAGAAGAGAAACTTCAATTTGAGCATAAATACAGCTGTTTCCATTGCCACATTTATTGCAGAGCTGCATTGGATTATTTTAAGTCTTGGAAAGAAATTCATCCAAGATAATTACGTTTTCTTAATTCATAGACTCTCTACATCATGCTTAATAGCTCTGGACATGAATGCCAATAGATGTCTGCTTCTGGAGAATGTGCTTTATGAAAATTATTTTCCTGTCTCTCTCTGAAGCTCCACAACTTTTCATGACTGGTATTTTTGCAGAGCTGCAGGATAAATCCTCATCTGGGTCTTGCTGTGCACCAGCACATGGAGTATATTTATTGAAAATGGCTTGGCATTTAGAGTTTTTCCATTGGCACTAATATACACCATGTCAGGCTATATCAGGCTGTCTTACATCATGTGACTTGATGGGACTTGACATGACCTGACATAGCACAATGTATGTGTCTCCTTACATCAGAGACTGAGAGAAGTACAGCTTAATAAAGAGTAATAATGCACAAAACACAAAGACACTATTGCTGCCTCTCATCAGAGGCAGATAGCATGTGTTATGTTTCTGGCACACGTTTAATTATGAGGTTTTTTCAGTAAACTCACATCCTGCTATTTGTAGCCTTATGTAACTATAGATCTGCTGCTAGGTCAAAGACTACTTTTTATCATTCCCTTTTGCAAATGTGTTTAGAATGCAATAATGTAATAGTTCAGGCATTTTGCCATCCTAAGTGATTCAGTTTATCATTCTGGCCCATAATGTTCTCATTTTCCCCTTCCTTGATCTCTTAATTTGTATTATTGCTAAAAGTGTTGTATTTGGTATGGCTTTCAACTTCTATTTTAAAAGTTTCTCTTTGCATGTCTAATGCTATCCTCTATCTGCTCTGCCATATTCTCATAATCTACCCAGTGTTCAATACTTAATTAAAAAAGTTACTTAGGTGTGGTTGAGTGACCTCTTTTGAAACCATCAGCAATTCATTTTGATTTCTGTAGTTTTAGTGAATGCTTGCACAGGCATTTCTTTGAAAAGTGAAGGTCTTAAAGAGAGCTATACTGATGTCTCACAGGAAAACTCTTCATTGCTTGTGTGGAACAAAATACTGCCAAGATGTAATTTCCTAAAGGAATTTGGGGGACAAAGGAAGGCAAGTCCTTCACCTCTGTAAGTAAGGCAGGAATGATTCTATCTCTGGAGGTTCATCTGCTTTTGGTGCTGAAGACCTGTTTGTATTCTTTAGCTGGAGTTTTCAGTTGGTGTTACACATTTTCACCAACACCAGGCTCATCCAGAGACAGGTGTGCATATAGCATGGAGAAACAGACATTGAATAGTTCCAGAGGTCCTCAAGGTTGCTTGTGGAGCCAGAAAAGTCAGAATTGCAGTAGGCTCCCTGGATGTCACACCAACTTGATTCAGCTTCTGACCTGTCCATACACCTCTCTGCCTTGCATGACTGGAGAATGTGTTAGTGAGAGATTTTATTTCTGTGCAGAGGTATCTTGGTAAAACTTAAGACTCTCCTAGTGGTTAAAAATGAAGCAGGTATCTAAGGATGTCTTAGATGCCCAAGGACAGGCTGCAATCCATACTTGTCTGCTGAATGCTAGAATTTCAGCATGCTAGACCAAACACTGCTCTATAAGAGCGTGGCTTAGATGTCCACAAATCACAGAGGGACCCAATTCAAACTTTTTGCCCATTTGGTGGTGGTTTTTTGGGTTTTGTTTATTTGTTTTTAAATATACATGTGGAATTCCTTAAGAGAAAAAAGAGCAGGATATATGCTTCTAACCTAGAGCTTTTGAAACTCCTGGTGTTGCAGCTGTTCTGGCAATAAGCTCATCCCTTCAAATCTACATCCAAGGATAGCTGTGCCTTTGGCTTTGCCCACTCTGAAGTTAGGGTAAGGAGTGGGGTACATTGCATGCAGTTTTTCTGTCCCCAAATTAGTTTCTGCATGGAAGAAACCATGGCCTGCAGGAATACAGTGTTGTGAAGGTAATGTGACAGGCTGGAATCAGTGTGCTGCTATGGTTCCATTAGCATAGCAGGACTGTGGAGAGTCTCACAGGGCTCCATTTCCTCACAGTTGAGGGGCTGCAAGGTGCCCAAGGTACTGCAGAGTATTTCTTGAATTTCAGGCTCCTTGACCAAACTGACTGCGTTACAACTAGGTAAGCTGGCTGGATCATCAGCTGTAGTTAACCTCAGATGATCTGAAGTAAGTGCAAGATTGCAGTAATCACATGTAGGATAATAGTCTGGTGGGTTCAAGCCCTGAATATTTATCCACAATATCTTATTTTGGATATCTACAATATCTTATTATTGACTGGGTCTTGTTAGTTATATATAAGAATAATCTCTGTTTAAATTCTGTTTAAATCTCGTAATTTGAAGAACAAATATACGACAGCAAATATATTTCAATAAATGTTAATAAAAGGCACAAACCCATCATTGCCACCTAGTATGTGGAGGACCACAAAAAGTTGAGTGATGGCTATAGGTGTGGTAGTGGTGGAATAAGTGTGGTGTCTACAAGTACTGAGGTGTGAATGAATGAATAAAAATGCTAGCTGCATCTCATGAATAAAGTCTGAGACTGTCTGAATTGCTAAAAAATACCTTATTCTTTTTATGAGTATAAAACCCACAAATATAACCATTTTCAGGTTTATGAATTTTAAATGAACCCTAAAATTAACACTTGTATCACAGGGGGAAAAAATCCATATTTCAAAAAATCAAAGGAAGAAAACGTGAAGCTGATCTTATTGACTGCTTCATAAAGAAAGTGAGAAACTCACTTTACATACATTCACTTTTTGACATCTTTAAATGGTAATTTCATCTTTCAAATGTCTTTTCATTCTGTGTCTTCATCTTTCTTCTTCAAAACTCTCTTTCAAGCTTCTGAAGGGATGTGACTTTAGCATCAGGGAAAATTATTTGGAGAGTTATCAATTAATATATGGAAGTCAGGCTTCCTCTCTTGAGTTGGAGGTGTGGGGGGGAAGAACATTCAAAGTCAACTACAACAAGATGTTTTTAATCTGACGGTTTGGCAATCTGAAATTTTTAAATTTTACCCATGCGATTCTTTTAGTCTTCTTGTGCTAACATATTCCTTATCTTATAAATATGGTGTAGCATAATGGGGCTTTCTGAACCATTCTTCATTTTGTAAAAAAATTACTGTTTCTGCCTGCTGACTATTTAAGGCTGCTCCTCCTAAAATTCATTTCAAAGTTGAATTGTAATAGGACTTTTCACTCTAAATAAACTGTGAAGCTTCTAACAATAGTCCTTTCCTCCAGAAGGTCCAGTATCCAATACGGCAGCAGACAGCCTTGGGAAACTTCCAAGTGCTGAAGCCTACAGTAGTCATGCAAAAGGATTTCCATTCTTCGAAATACATGTGTTGGATTTCAGATTATATTCCTTTAAAATGCTTGTAACTATTTGTAATAGAATATGGTTGTTTCCTCATACTCTACTCTTCAGACTTTTGCATGGGAAAGCCATGTAAGTATGGAGTGGCGCAGATAACTTAGTAGTAATTTGTTTTTTTCCTTTCAGAATTCCTCAGGTCTAACCTACCACCCTGAACTCCAAAGGTCTGCTGTGGGTATTGCCCCTCCTCACCTCCCTCTTTAAGGTTATCTTTCTGTGCTGACTCATACTGCTGTGAGAGGGTAAGGGCAGCTGTGATAATCAGGTCTGACCTGTTTGGTGGCAATGGAGTATTTTGGGTAATTGCAGTACCAGCTGCTAGACTCTGTCATACCACTGTGAAATACAGCAGTGTGGGATATGGACTTTGGAAATTTCGAGGCAGGTACTGTTGTCATCTGAAATCAGAACAGCTGCAATTAGGTTGTGACAAGTGATAAGAATTTTCTATTTCAGGAAGCATTTGTTTACACTTGGGATGTGTTGATCAAAAGCTCTGGGGTGAATCACAGTCTTCCTTCAGGAAGAATTTTTGTTTAGACAGCAGGGTATTCCTCGTGCCCAGCGATGAGTACAGCAACTTTAATATTACCTAATTTTGAATATGAAAATGAAAATAAATGATTCAAGTAATAATTAATGATGCACTGTTCTTTCTTGTTTGAATAAACATTATGTTATTGCCTGTCTACAGTATATCTTAATTGTAGAAACTCTACGTTCTATTAATCTTAATTACCACTGCTTCAATACTTAAAACTTGGGGATGGAGTTAAAATAAAAGCTTTTGAGAAATCCTTTGTTTCTAATTGTCAAATGGCCAGTGTCTTCAATGGAAATACGCAGCTACCCAGTGGAGTGTATAGAATTGGGGAGTAAACAGCTTGAGGAGATTTTAATGTTTTTTTTTCCCTAGAGTTAGGTAAAATTTTTCCTTGCCTTTTCCCAGTGTTGATGAAATGGGCCATTCAAATCTTATGTAGCTTGGTTCAGATGTATGTGTGAGAAGGACAAATTATAATTACTATCTTAGAGTAATTTTTTTAAAAAACCATCCTGGAATATAAGTGAACTTTATATTGACTGTCAGCATCCAGTAAGAAATTGTTCCTCTATCAAAACAGGTATCTCCCTCTATTCTGACTTGAGACCCATTCCAAATTGTATTTCTATCCATCAGCATATGTTCTCTCTATTGCCAATGTGCCCGTAACCCTGGTGCAAGCCTGTCTGTCTTGACTTGTCATGGCTTATGGCAACCCAAGAACACTTGTACCCATTCAGTCTGTGCAAAACACATCTGTAAAACAGAAATGATATAATGAAAGTCAGTTCATCTTGGCTTTCTTCAGTTGCAAGTTGTTGTTGCTTTCAGACTTCTCCAGATTAACCCTCTCCTCTCCCCTGCTCTGTCTGGATCTATAATGTGGTACAGTGATGTACATTATTAATATTCAGAATAAGTCACTTTATATCCTTGCATGGCAATTTAATTTTAAGAAAGGGCTTTACAGAGTTGTGGTGCAAACTGTGCCATAATTGATTCCAGCCATATTAAACTGTTTTGCTCAAATTTGGCTTTCTTTTTTTGTTTGTTTGGTTTGGGTTTGGATTATTTAAAACTCCTCTGCTTTTGCAAAAAAAACCCACTTGCTGTTGTCGTCAGCAACTGCACCTACCTGAAGTATAAAGCTACTGCATTTCATATTTTGTTTGTTTGGTTTGGGTTTGGATTTTTTAAAAATCCTCTGCTTTTGCAAAAAAAACCCCACTTGCTGTTGTAGTCAGCAATTGCACCTACCTGGAGTATAAAGCTACTGCATTTCATGGATTATTATATCCCTATTTCTGATAGCAGCCCATCATAGCACTTTTGTTGTCAGGGCCATTCTAATGATTTATTATATCCCTATTTCTGATAGCAGCTCATCATAGTACTATTGTTTTCAGGGCCATTCTAATGACTGAAAAAAATAAAAATGAAAGGTCCTGCACGTGCACAAAGCTTGAAGATCAGTGTATTATATCCCTATTTCTGATAGCAGCTCATCATAGTACTATTGTTTTCAGGGCCATTCTAATGACTGAAAAAAATAAAAATGAAAGGTCCTGCACGTGCACAAAGCTTGAAGATCAGTGTGCCATTCCTTTTAGAGTGTCTGTTTATTTTCACTGGTGATAGGAGATGTACAGGCTGCTTCCCAGGATAGCAGTTGTAAAGGAAGAAGCACATTCGTAAATGCTGTGAAATGGTTCCTCATTCTTTCCAGTCAATTGCAGTGGAAATGAAGGCACACATTTGTGACTCTGTTATTCTGAGGACACCCCACAGGAAGCAAAATCCAGTGAATTTACCAAGAGTCTTTTGTTGCAGGTTTCATTGGTGGTCATTAGGTCAGTCCCTAAAACTGAGTTTTCTTTTCCTGGGGAAAACCAATTTTTGAGCAACATAACATGGGAATAAGGTCAGCTTTTCACTTGCATTAATTACTCAGGTTTTAAAGTTTAAGGTAATAAAGTAGATTGGAGGTTATCTATATATCTGTTCAATCTATTTCATAATGAATTTTAAAATAATTTGGAGTGCTACAATGACAAATACTTTACCCCTTCAGAGAGACCTATCTAATGTAATTTTCAGGATTGATAAATAGAGCTTGCACTTTTTGACATCAGCCTATTCCCTTGAGAGAATTTTAAATTGCATTGTATTCACTATGGGGCCATCTTCTGGTCAGTTTAGTGCTATAAATAAACATGCTATTTATAATTGTATGCAATAGAAAATGTGCATTAGAAACATTTATGGTATCTACCCATAAGTGCTAATTAAATTATATGGTGAATATGTGCCTCACTGATTTAAATATGTTGCACACTTCGCAATATTATTATAAATAAATGAACATATGCTCCCTTCTCCCTTGCTACCACTCTTTCTCATTATCCTGTTAAGCACCTTAATTTTAATCAACTCCGCTGCAAGGCAAACAAAAATATCAAAATGCAAAACTCCAACCAGAATCTGAGGCATTCTGGCAACAAATATTATCATCTGTAATCTTTCCTTTCTTCCTGATCAGTTTGTCCCATTTCAAAAAGTGACAGATCATGTGTGTAGAAGTTTCAATGAAACTTTGCTGTTAAATCACTGATTTCCCCCCCCCATGTCTACATAGCTTTTGTTTTAGTATTCATGAATGGAGAACTAGTTAACAAAATTAAGTTATTTCTATGATACTGTGGTAGAGAAGAATGTCTCTTGGTCGTAAAAGCTAGTTGCAAACTTCTAGAAGGTCATAGACTTGTCAGTCACAATCCATTACCTGCCTTTATCATCCATGGAAAATATCTAAATGCAAAGCTCTTTTCAGTCTTGTAATATGTTCTATGTTATGTTCTGTCTGATTTCTACCCCACAACAATTGTTTTCTGTTTGTAAAACCATCTTGCAAAACTCCGAAGCCAGGCTATAGATTGAGGTGTCCATATTTGTTGAAGGCATAATTTTTTTTCTAAGCATGTGTCTATTCTTCTTTCCAATATATGGACATCTGTGCAGTTTCAGCAGTGTAATCAATTTTCTGCATGACAACTGAATAGGGGTTAAGATGTTTATTAATAACATTCCCCATAGCTTGCACAGAAGCCACAGCATAAAACACTTGATGGAGTGCTTCCTGCACAATCTGTGTCTTGGGTTCAGCCAGTGGTAACTGAAAGAAGTTTCAGATTGAAGATAATTATATAGGCAAATGGCCTCAAGATGACTATTATTATTGTTGTTGTTATTATTTTTATCTGTAATTGCAAGTGTTAATTCAGTAGTGATATTACAGGTGATGTCCCCTGCCCATAACCCTAGAAAACACTGATAGAGCACAAATAGTAAAGTCCCATCTGTCATTGTTTGAAGAAAGACATCAAAATAATGTTGATTCTAAGCTCACTAGGGGTGGTGTGCTGCCATTGAAGTCTACAGGGAAATCCCTTTGGATTGGTTTCTGTCTTAACTACAGGCTTGCTTCAGGGGGCAAAAGGTGGCAGAATCCTACATAGCTGGACAAAGACCATCTAGATTTGAACCTTCTGATTTTCTGTCTCTTTCACCATCTATTTTCCTTTTCAGTTCTCTAAGTACTGCTCTTTCTCTCTCTGTGTCTTCCTCATATCAGGACTGTTTTCTGGGCCTTGTTTCTCTACCCCTTCATATCTTGTTCTCTGTCTCTGCCTTATGGCTAACAAGCTACAATCCAAACTGCCACCCCAACCTGTCATCTCTAGAAGACCTTTGCTTATACTTCAGATCTCTTCCCCAGTATGTCTGAGGTCAGCTGTCTTGATATTGTTTCTTTCCATCACTCACTCTGCACTGTCTTGTGTGGTGCAAAGTCTGCAAGTGACTGCTGACTAGCACTATCTGACCTATCTTCTGAGTGTATTTCTAATGTTGAGAGAAGATCCTGCAGTGGGAATGTATCAGGTGTGCTTTGCCTGCCTGGGTGGGAGTCATATCCTGAAGGGTATAATCTCTTGGTTGCTCTGGCATCAGTGTATCCTAAGAATTCTTGCCTCACTAGCACAGTTTTGTTTTATGGGAAGTAGGAATGTGCTGTTGTCTGAAGACAGCTGCTCTCAGCAGATTTGATTGCTGTTGCAGGAACAACAGGAGTCAAGGTGACTATTCTGTAACTACAGATGAGGGAGCACAGGTCTCTGGCAGTGTATTTCCAGTCCTGTTTGTCAGGTATGAAGTATTGAGAACAGGGCAGGGATGGTACAACAGTATGAGGTGCTGTCCCCATCCAAGAAAATACAGATGCATTCTGGATTTTTGAGTGAACTTTCTTTGTAAGAATGAGATTTTATTGACTGAAGGTGAAAACCTTACTACATCATAACAAAACATCAAGAATTACAAAGCTGTGCAGAAGGAAGTTAAGGATTCTGTGTGAAAATTCATGTTGCCTTTGTCCTCAGTTTCAGTCTTGTTTACAAAAGGTAAAAACACTGTTCTTATCTCCTATGGGATTGTCTTGGTGTATAGGGCAGACCTTTTTTTTTTGTGTGCGTGGCTTATAGCAGTCATTTTGCAGGGATAAAAAATAAATTATACCATACCTGCTTTCATTTCCCAATGGTGTTCTGTTAGCTAGGGCCTG
The DNA here is from genome assembly GCF_000695815.1 of Acanthisitta chloris. Taxonomy (NCBI): domain Eukaryota; kingdom Metazoa; phylum Chordata; class Aves; order Passeriformes; family Acanthisittidae; genus Acanthisitta; species Acanthisitta chloris. The sequence goes on along the minus strand of NW_008656491.1, from coordinate 87,178 downwards.
AGAAGCACCAGTGATCACATTATCTGTTAGGCTCAATTAACACAACAGCTATGTTCCAAAATAAACAAGAAAAAAACTGCTGTACTTGATGATGCATTAGTGGAATAATACAGTGGAGTGCAGATTATAATAATCAGGACCACTGGAAAATTTGGGTGATTATAGTTGTTTTCCAGTATCTGTGTATTTTTTTCCAGTTCACACTGTCATGTTTTGTGCTCCGCTATTATTTTGGGTTAGCTTGAGTTTTACCACTGAATGAAGTTCTAGGTTTGGGTTTTCTTTTGGTCCTTTGCTCTTGCTTGTTGTCTCTAAATTTTTCAGTGCTGTTGCTGTTGCTGGAAAGGTTTTTTACCTGTTGCAGATCTTTTCAAGGAACCAGTTGCCAACATAAGCATAAGGTGAGCTTTTTGGGCATTTACTGAACAAAACATGGGTTTGTTTTTATCCCACAAAGCAGAGGAGAGGACAAATCTGTGTACAGGTAAAACACTTGCAGAATATCTGAGGAACAGATGATGTTCTAAAGACATTTGTTACAGAGTGCCTGAAGGCAAATGAGAAGATGAGGAAAGAGAATTGAAGCTCTCAAAGCAGTGGCAGTTCTGATGTTTTTAGCTAGCACATATCTCAATAAATACTTAGTGGTATGTTTGTATGTGTGTGTGTGTGTACACAGGAAGGTAATGCAGTGGAGATTCAAGCAAACTGTGTTCTACAAAACTGTAGGTTATTCATTGCTAGATAATACTAACAAAAGAGAAGCATATTTGCTTATTAAAATTTGGGGAAAAAAAGAAAAAAGGAATCAAAACTAGCCATTACCTTTTAAAGGAGCTTATAATTCTCTCTTTGCAAGTACAGGTACATGTCATTCCTTCAAATTTTGGGGATAGTCTGGGAAAATCTCCATGGTGGACAGTTGTACAGGTGCAGTATGCTTCTTCTTCTGGTGTCTTGTGGTGTCAGCCTTGGTGCTAGCACTGTCAGCTGTTAGCACAAGATGGGGGAAAATGGTTACAAAGCCTGGGAAGAAGGATGGACCCAAAATCTTGTGGACCTACTATCCTCAAGGTAGCAGCCACCCATCTCTGTCAGAAGAAACTAATGCTGGGAGTATAAATGGTGTCAGCACAGAGCTAAATGTAGTCAGGAGGAATAATCAGTTAAGCAGCAGTAGCGAAGAATAAAACCAAATGAGCATCAGACAAGTAGGAGCAGAATTAAACAGATCTGTGCATTGATGCCTGTGACCCTTTTATATTACTTCTGTTATTCTTGCCAATACCTTGCTGCAAATAAACCAGCATTGTTAAGAACAAGGTAATTTTTTACATGTACCTATGTAGCTTACAGTAGTCATGGCAAAAGCAGACAGTAAGGTAGAAACATCTCAACAGTTAGGTTGTTTCCAAACAAGGGAACTCTTACTTCTGCCTCTCCTCTGCAAAATCTGCACTTTCAGTGTAATCTAGTGACAGCCTCACTCTCCTTACACAAAGTAAGAAAAGTGTCCTTGGAAACACAATAGATAAGGAAAAACATCAACCACTGAAGGAGGTAAAAACATTACCAGTATTCACAGGTCCAGTCCTGTTCAATATTTTTATCAACAAGTTTGCTGATAGTACAAACTGTGTAGTGCTGTTGACTCTGTCAAGGGACAAGAGGCATTTAAGATGGATCTAGATAGATTGGAGCACTGGACAGTGGTCAGTGGGATGAGATCTATCAAGTCCTGGAATCTGCACCTGGAGTGGAGTAACACTGTGTACAATTATAAACTGGGAGGGGAGTGGCTGGAGAGCAGCCTGCAGACAGGGGTCTGGGCTTTTTCTCAGTGGGTCCATCATCATGTCCTGGCAGACAAGAGGACAAACTCCATCCTGGGGGGCATCAGATACAGCATCATCAGCCAGTCGGAAGAGATGATCATCCCACTGTTTTCAGCATTGGTGCGGCCTCACCTGGAGCACTCTGTACAGTTCTGGGCCCTACAATTTAAGAAGGATGTGAAGGTCCTTGAATGTGTCCAGAGGAGTGCAAGAAAGCAGGTGACAGGGTTGGAAGAAATCTTCTGTGAGGAGCAGCTGAGGACTCTGGGCTTGTCTAGTTTGGAGAAAAGAAGGCTGAGGGATGACATTATTGCTTGCTACACCTTTCTGAGAAGAGGACTTTGGAAGCAAGGTGCTGAGAGGTGAGAATGGTTCAAAACTCCACTGAGGAGGTTCAGACTGGACATTGAGGTGCATTTTTTTATTGAGAGGGTAGTCCAACACTGGAAAAGATTTCCTAGAGACATGGTCAATGCCCCAAGCCTGACAGTGTTACAAGGCATTTGCACAGTGCCCTTAACAACATGCTTTACTTTTTGGACAGTCCTGCAGTGGTCGGGCAGTTGGACTACATGATCCTTGTAGCTGTTTTCCAAGCAGTTGGACTAGATGATCCTTGTAGGTGTTTTCCAGCTGTAGTAGTCTATTCTATTCTGTGCTGTTCTACTAAAGTCAAGCAAATAACGAGGGGAAAAAAACCCAAAGCTAAACAATTATTCTGTGGTGTTTTTTCTTCTGGCTAGAATCATACAATGGCATGAAAGGCATTAAAAAAGTGTTTATGAATTTCTTCACAGAAATGGATGATTGGAATGGACTGCCCAGGGACGTGGTGGAGTCACCATCCCTGGAGGTGTTTAAGGAAAGACTGGATGTGGCACTTGATGTCAGTTGACATGGTGGTGCTAGGTCATAGGTTGGACTTGGTGATCTCACAGGTCTTTTCCAACCTATTTGATTCTGTGAATTTCATGCTCTAACATCAAGATACTAATAAACTGTGATTCTAGTATGTTGCAGTGGCTCCCTCTCAAACACTGTGGTTGAATTGTTTTCCACTGGGCTCCAGAGGCTGAGAACCAGAGGACCCGTAGCATTTTCTCTAAATCATCGTCCATGGCCCAGTGGAAAAAAATCCTGGCTTACACCAATTCATACCCTGATGAATACAGTTTAGGAATGCTTGCCCATAAGTATTTAGGGGCCATATCTGCTAATAGAAATAAGCAAATATGAATCATAAAGAGTCAGATCTTCAACTGAAAAAACCCCACATGGAGTTGCAAGAGTGGAAAAAAATGTGAGATTACAGCATTCGATATTTAATTTACAGTCTGGTCTTAGTAGAACAGTGTTTTCATCCTTCATACCTGCCTGGAAGCTGCTCCATTTTCCCCCCAACCTGTCTGAAAATATATGGATGAATGTTGCTGTTTTTCATCTCCTCCAAAGCAGGAAAATTATGGGGTCTCCTCTTGTCTCAGACTTGTGGCTGACACAGTGCCCACTACTGCAGTGCCTGAGCCTTTCAGCAGTGTGTTGAGAGATGCCACCGATGCCCATTACATGTGTTTCTCCCTCTCCTCTTCTCTATGCTCACCTGGATTTTATTAGATTTCTGTATAGTATATATATGTCCAATTCATTAAGGCAGGCTGAAATACAGTTTTCTCTTGGAAGCTTGCAGAAACTGTTCAAGCCTGTGATAGGGTGGAAAGTGTTGATGCTTCAGGGTTGTACTTCACAGCCATGTAAAGCCCCTCAAGGAAGTCTGTCTCCTGCACAAATGAGATTTACCCTTTGCAAAGACAGTTCCTCTGTGCTTGAGGAGTGGCGATACCTGTGATCCTACTCTCAAGTTTTACATGCTACCACCACTCCTGGATATCTTTCTGCATGAGCCCCTATTTGCATCCATGGCCTAATGAATCTCAAATCTTCATATTATACCTTGCAAGTGTTGAAATGGTGGAGGATGACTGCTTCAGGGTATAATTTCCTCTGCATATGTAAAACGGGTGAGCAGCCTCCAGCCAGGCTGAAAATTTGCTGCAAAAAGTCTTCAGCAATGAGAACACTTACTTTTTCCTAGTGCCAGAGATGCTTGGCACCATGGTCAGTTACTTCTTATTTCTAGAAATAACAAACTTTTTTTGGTAAAAATTGTGAAAAGTGGTCTCTTTGATATGTTGTGTGTAGAAACAAAAGAAAATTGAACATTCTTTCTAGTTTCGGGCAACATCATGAAGAGCATTAAGTCCTGTTTTCATGTTTTACAGTCTATATAAACTCAGTATAGCTCAAGTCTCTCTAGCTTACAGTGTTTAAATGATAGCTATAATGTATATGGCAATGTTAATAAAATTTATTCATTTATTTGAATGCACTTTTCTGTTTCCCAAGAGGAAGCATTTTGGTGCAGGCTTCATAGATCACCTTGATTCAGCCCTAACTATATTCATTTAAAAATGTTTGCTGTGCTGGACATTTCAGCTTCTTACAGTGTGGGTTTGCCTGCTGTGGATATTGCTCTGGTTGCATGGATCATTGAACAGAGAACAGATATGCCCTTCTTTGCTCTCCTCTAATAATCAGTAGGGAAGTTGTAACTTATGTTTCCATGTAATGAGGTTCTCAAAGAAACAAACAAGCAAACATGCAAACAAAAAAACTTCTTTGTAGCTCATGGGAATAGATGCTAGCTAAATTATCTTCCTGACCCATTGTCACTGTAAGTGCTTATGATTTGAGTCCCATGGTGTTTGATCATGGAATGGGTTCGCATTCAAAATTTGTATCTCTGCTGTTTTTGCTTGCTTATCACTGAGTGTTTGTATTATCCACTTCAAACCTGCAGACTCCAATTTTTATGCCTAAGCAAAGAAAACACGTGGAAAAACAAGGCTTTTACTCATGCACACCTAAAATTAGGGATGCCAAAAACTTCTTATGCCTCTTTTTACATCCACTATTGATTCTTTTCCTCAAGGCCTTCAGATAGGCATTCTGGCTCTGATGATACTATCTCAAACAGCAAATATTACTTAATAGCTCTAATGAAATCTCATCAAGCAACTGATCCTTACAAGGTATCTTCTTTGGTAAGTGCATATAAAATAATCCAGTTGTAAATCAAACAAATTAGTTGCTATCTATTCCTTTGATGTTATTGTGCTACTGATTAATCTAAAATCCTCAAGAACTGGCATGTCATTCTAAGTCTGTATTTCCCATTCAAAAGAGAAGAACACCTGTCTTATCTTAAACAAAGAAAAAGGTTGTTTTTATGGGCATCTTTGTGGTGTTCTGCCCCACTGTATAAGTGACATAAGGCACTGTGTTGCTCATTCAGATCTGTGTATCTCTGGCCTAACTAATGTCTCTGTAACACTAAAGGTATCTGCTAAAAAAATGAACTCAGATATCTCAGATATGACAAATAAAACTATATTATGAGATTTCATGAGAAATTAGTGGTGCAGCCATCAGGAGGCAGTCTACACTTCTATCCCTCCTGTCTCTTTCCTATTCACCTAACAGGACAATTCACCTCAGGCTGCCTGCACAAAGTTGCAGTGAACCCTGACAGTATTGCTGTATCTTCAGAGCAAGGCATTTGCAGTAGCTATAGAGCCAGGAGATGTAATATGGTGTTAGAATTGCTCTAGATGAACAATTGCAGAATTCACCTGCCCACAGTGAATTTAGGTTGATGGTATCATTCACTTTTGAGGCCACTCTCAAAGCTCTCTCTCGTTCAGGAATATACACCTTGGTCTTGCTCAGCTTTAGCAACAGTCTCTAAAACCACATCAGTTTGAGCTATATAGATTAGTTCTTATAGCAGCAACCTTTTTGCACTTGAAAACTGAAAGTGCTTTTCTCTTAAAACAGTTTCAATGGCTTTTGAAATGGTTACCAGTGGGAATTTTATACCATTGGACTTTAAGGTGTCATTCCAGACTCAAGTTACTAAATAAGATTAGACATAGTTATTGGTTATTTCATAACCCCATGCTGGCTGGGCCAGATCCCCTGGTTGTCCTGTACATGCTGTGTGACCACACTCAAGATGAACTGCTCCATGACCTTACTCAGTACCAAGGTGAGGCTCACAGGCCTGTAGTTTTCCCAGATCCACCTTCCAGCCCTTCTTGTAGATCAGCATCACCATTTGCTAACTTCCAGTCACCTGGGTCCTCCACAGTTAGCCAGGACTGGTGGTAAATGATTGAGAGTGGCTTGGAGAGCTCCTCTGCCAGCTCCCTCAGTACTCCTGGGTGGATCTTATGTGGCCCAATAGACATGCCTGTGTTTAGTGGCACAGCAGGTTGCTGACTGTTTCCTCCTAGATTATGGGGGTATCATTCTGCTCCCCATCACCATCTTCCAGCTCAGGGGGGCTGGGTACCTGAAGAACAACTGGTCTTACTATTAAAGAAGGCATTAAGTAGTACCTCAGCCTTTCCCTCATCCATTGTTACTGTGTTTCCTCTGAAATAAGTGGGAGTGACTGAGGTGGAATGATTTTAGTTTCTACATAGTGAATCCAGTATTTATGTAGAGGGAAAATCTTTTGTGTCAGGGCCACCTTTTTTGTGTCTGTGCCATAGCATACAGTAGTGTTCTAACAAATCTCAGCCTTTTGCACAGTCCTGCTATCTGCCCAGCCACAGCTACAGTAATGAGGAGGCCACCCTTGCGTTGGGAGGTCGGGTTGCCACTTCGAGCTCAATGTGTCCCTGTATGAACTAGTTCCTTTTTCATACTGCCCTTTGCAGCAGTGAAACACCAAAAGTAAATGTCATGCTGGCTGTCACTGCAGCTCTTCCACACCCAGCAAGCCTTGTGACAGCAAGCTGTTAACCAGGATGTTTGGTTACTAGAGGAGAGGAAGCCAGCAAAAGCAACTTTCACATGATGCTGTACCTGAGAGCAGAGTGGGAATATGCTGTTTGCCAAGACAGTCTTCTGGTTTGGAAACAAAAGGAGGAAGAAAACTGGGAAGACTGCATAATTTTGAAGGATAACTGCAGTAAGAATGTGAACATTCAGTCAAATATTCCCTACAGGGCCTTTTGGTTATGCTGGCTCACAAGCAGAGATGGAATTTTTTTTCCACTGGTTCAGAAAGTCAGTACTGTGGTAGAATCCCCAGAGCCCAGACACACACAGGACTCCAAGGGTATCTGTTGATGCCTGCTCCAAGTACACACAGGACTCCAAGAGCATGTGTTGATGCCTGCTCACAGTTTTCTTTCCAGGCACAGTACAGGGCTGGTGTAGTGATGGCTTTGATCCTTTAATCTTTTTCCTTTGTCATGCAAAGTATTGGTCATTGCTTTACAGCTCCAGCTCATGCATGAGTGGTGCAAGGGCCAGTGCTCTGACTGCCTCCTGTAGGGATGTGCAAAAACACACCCTCCCTCCCCAGGTACTCCCTTCCTTCTCATAGCATCTGTAGTCTGGCCATGATGATGCATGGATTATTGTACACATCTGTCATACTTTAACCCCAGCTGGAAACTCAGCCTCACAAGGCAGCTCCCTCACTTCCCCCTGGTGGGATGGGGGAGAGAATAGGAAGGGTAAAAGTAAGCAAATTTGTGGGTTGAGATCAAAACAGTTTAATAATTGAAAGAAAATAAAATAATAAATTTTAAAGAAAAGGAACAAAGAAAAGAAAACAAGTGATGCAAATGAAAATCAATTGCTCTCCTCCAGCTGACCAATGCCTGTTCCCAAGAAGAAATCTCTGGCTAGATTCTCCCATATTTTGTATGCTAAGCATGACATCATAAGGTATGGAATATCCTTTGGCCAGTTTGGAACAACTGTCCCAGCTGTGCCCCTCCCAGCATCTTGTGCACCTCTAGCCTGCTTGCTGGTGGGACAGTATGAGAAGCTGAAAAGTTCTTGACTTAGTGTAAGCACTGCTCAAAAAAAACTGAAACATCAGGATGTTATCAACATTACTAACATCCTAAATCCAAAACACAGTACTGTGAAGCTACTAAGATGAAAATTAACTCTATACCGGCTGAAACCAGGACAGTATCCTTTAAGTAATACCAAGAGTAGGAATAGGAAAATGCTAACACATTTTAATCATGGAAGGCTCAGTAATAAGACTCTCCTCCAAGTGACATCACTCTAAAATTTTAATAAAGTTCAATGTAATTATCCAGCTGGCCGTTATCCAAATCTAATGCCTGTGTTCTAGCAAAGAGACTTTATGTAATACCACTAGTGGTAAGGTGACACAGTGACCCCAGCACTAAACCTGAGCACTAGGTTTTGCTTGTTGCTCAGCACCCCTTCCTGATCTGCTCCTGCTGGTGACTGGCAGGGACAGATTCAAGTCTGAGAATGTGAGAAGCAGTAAGGGTACATATCAAATGATGAATCCAGCTACAGGTCATCTGGCTTTTGGATCCATCATGGCTTTTGCCATGGTGAGTGCACTGGGGTCTGGGAGTAACTGGGCTGGTTTTGCCATGAAAATTTTATGACTAATGACACAATGGCTGAACCTTCCTAGGAAAAAGTTTAATATTTTTTGTAAAACTTTTTTTTCTCTTCTCTCCCAGGCTACTGCACATTCTTCACAAACAGTTCAACTGAAAAGCAGAACAAACAACACAAAACCCAAAAGGGCTAAAATTTTATGGTTCTCTAAATGTAACCATTAAATTACTACAGCACTGTGTCAGGCCAAATGATGTCAACATTGAGACTGTGGTGTGAACCTTTCTTTTGGGTGTGAAAACTAGAAGTATAAATCTTGATGAGGGAAGAGTTCAAATCATCATTGTCCATTTTCACAGAGAAAATGGACTCAGAAAAGCAATATTGCTACATGTTTCAGCTTAAGGTCTTCCTAGTTTAAGGGATCCTGGCTTTTGCTACGTAAAATGTCCTCTAAAAACAATAAAATGAAAAATAAAAAGAAAAACTCTCTAAGCAAACAACAGGCTGTTATGAAAGGAGTTTATTCCATTTACACTCTATTTTTCATTGCTATTACTTTTTCTATTAAACTTTTTCCAAGCAAGAAAGGATTCCTCACTTCAATTCTTCCCGTGAACAAGTATTTTTCCATACACTTTTATATATATACTGGAAATCCCACCAAGAATGAAACAGCACTGAATAATGCACTCAAGGACAGTAGCAATCAGACCATAATCCCAGGTGGAGTTTTTGGGTACTAGTTCAATATGAATAAAAAAATGCAAAAAAGGAATGCTCTTTTTACCACCTGCCTATCAGTTTTCCATCAACCATCAAATTCTGGTTTGCATTCTGAATTATAGCCCAGATGTAGGGAATTGACTTAAGCATGACCCGTGATGCAAAATAAGAGGAATTCAATTTAAATCATCATACATACCTACCAGGCTCAGGGCACAGCCTAAACCAATTAGGCCCTGGTTTCTGCAGCTCTGGCACCTATCACACCAGTTTGTAGTCTAACAGTTGTGATTGCCCAGAGCTGCAAAACTGAAGGTTTCTTCACACTTGGACACTCCTCTCTTTTAAGTCATGTACTCCTGACGTCAGGAGGACCTGGAGTGGAATGCAGCAAATCAAAACTATTTGTCCCCTATGTGTCTTATCATTTTCAGGTTTTGAAATTATCTAAGCATTTGCTAGATCTTAAGGTCTGGTAAGCAAAATCTGGGTGAGAATAAGTGTTTTCCTGCATCTATGCTTTTTTTTTTTTTATCTTTATGTTCTCTTTGTGGTTTGCTTTTCACCTGGGAAAACCACACTATTTTAAGTTTATTGTGATTTCTGAGGCAGCTTAGTGAACAGTGAGTTTTTGTTTTTGTCTTTCTTCCTTCATGTTGAAAAATATTTATGTTCCAAGCATTGTTGCAGATATGCCTTAATTGTATTGTATAAATAACAAGACTTCTCCCATACAGAAAACCATAATGAACTGAGTTAATGTACTTGCATATTTTCACCTCAGGGCTACATTTGATCCACACTGTTGTGACAACCACACTGGCCTTACCAGCTAAATGAATCTCTTCCTCCTAAAATGCTAAATACTTGCTAGTCATTTCAAGATATACCAATATAGCAAATACCATGCCATGATTGTGCAATAAATATATATTGCTTTAACATTATTGGTTTGTGATGTATAGTCATAACAATCTGCACAAGCTTTTGAAGAAAGTACTATTGAGGAAGCATCAAGAGCATAGAAACAATGCAGTAGTGAGTAATAGCCTAGAGCACTCACAGTTTCCACTGAGGGAATTGCCAGTAACGAGCATGATCCCAAGTGCTTGGGGAGATGGGGGAAAGCATCACAGAGAATCATGATGGGGGAGAGCAGACATAGGGAGAGCAGCTCTGAGATCATCTGTACTCATCCAGATTGAAAAATGGAGCTCTATTGTGAAGGAACTGTAGAAGACCTGTTTGGTCCTACTGAAAGTGAGCATGACAGAGACTAGGTTGGTTTTACCACCTGGCAAGCCAGATATGCCTGGGAGACATGGAAGGGATTTGCATCTCCAGTAGCATTTCTGAGAGTCATATCTTCTGGGAAAGTTGCAGTAAAAGGTTTTTTGAGTTTGGTTTGGTTTGGTTTGGTTTTTTAATGCTGATAATTGGTTCCTGGTGCTGAGGGGAGGGAACACGATTGACAGGGAAGAGACCAGGACAGGAGCACACCCCAGGGAGAAACCAGAACATCCCTTAGCACCATGCATGAGTCTCCTGCATATTTTTCCCCCCTTCCATCACAGACATTGCTCCTGTATTGTTGTTTTGCTAAAGTATTTGATACAAGTTTCAGGGTTTTTTTTAATCAAGTGTCTGCAGGCATAGGCGCAGGTAATGGCTAAAGCCCTTTCCAGTTCACATTTTCAAGCTTATTTGCAATGCTGATGGAGACAAAAAATTTCAATGGTATTTTTTGGAAGTGGAGATTCTGCTCCAGTTGTGATATTGGGTCAGTGGGCACCTGCAGAGCTGGTGCCTGTCTGCCACCACACAGAGACATTTCTCTACAACCAGGAGGGACCTGGAGCTCGAGGCCCTAAGGAGATTTTTAGGCAATCTCACTGGGGTGATTTCCTCACCACTGAACACCTGCTCCCAGCCCAGGGAATGCTTGACATCAGTAGAGACTCAGTGGTGCTCACAGGATTTCTTTAGAAATTAGGAAAGAAAAGCACTCTTATCAAATGAGCCACTTCTTGAAGTTTGAAAGAATGTTCAGCCACTGTAACTTTCTCAATCCTCTGCTTGTTTGATGTCAGATGTTCAACCTGCACTCTCTGATCTGAGAAAAATATATTAAATTGAGGTTTTGAAGAGTGCCTGTCTTCAGATTCTCCTCAAGAGGTCTCATCTGGTTCTCTCTGCATTTTGAAAGCATGAATGTGTTCTTAAAAGCCACATTAATGCAAGGTTCATTGGTGTACTATATGTTTCTAGTAATTTATTTACAGTAAATTGGAGTTGGTTTGTAATCAAAGTGGAATGGGGAATGAATCAATTATAACATGGGGAAGGTTTTTTGTCCCAGTTTGTGTATCTGGCTAGGCGGTACAAATTTCAAAAAGATAAAGGCATTGATCTTTATTCTAAGCCTCTGGAAAAAAATTTATCTGATTTATGTCCTGTAGAAATCTCCCAAGTTGAATAACACACAAATAAGGGAGAAATGCTGCATTTCTGCATCCTTATTTTGCTGAAAGAAAGCATGGGAAGCATTTTTGGAGGGTTATTTCTCGGTTGGTTTGTTTCTCTTAACTTTATCTTGCATTTACAAAACTCTTGGGACAGATTGTTGTAATGTGTTTTATCTTCTCATCTACATGAGAAATTTCATGCAAGTCAAACTCAGATAACAGAAAAATGATATCTGATTAGACTGCTTGTTAGATTCTGCTTGATTGTAACGAGTTAGAAACGCTTGGGAAAAATTGTGTTCAGATTACTTGTCTTTGTATTTAAAATTAATATATTATCCATACCAGAAATGTCAGCATCCTCCAAGAATACTGTGAAGAGCAGTGTCAGCATTGCAGGTGGTTCTAAACAGAAAAGGACTCAAACACCTTTACTCTTTAATCTTGCTGCCTCTTTTCTCAAGGACAGTCTTCTATTATTTCTCGGTTAAATCAAGTTTATCAGAGCACCAATAAAATGGATTCTTCTGCACAGAGGCATGACATTACAGAGAGTTTTTGCTTTGTTGTCAAACTTAAGTTTGCATTGCTGGTAGACCACTGCTTTCTGTGCCTGTGCATATGCCAGATGATTTTCCAGCACTGTCAAGGGGAAAAGCCTGCACTGTGGTTGTGCATGGGCTCTCCTTTTTCAGAACTGCTGAACTCCAAGCACCTCACTGGCGAGTTTGAACACGAAGGAAAAATTAAATCTGTATTTTAAACTGTAAAAAAGATGGAATCTATCCCAAAGCCAGGATTTGAATGCTTTCTAATTAATGTCCACCTTTCTTGAGGTTTGTTTAGGGTATTATTTTGTTATTTAAATGAAATTAAATTTTATTGTTGAGAGAAATCTGATGGAAAAAAACCTTGTTAAAATGGCATTGAAGAAAGCACTGCTGAACATAACAATTTATTTCTGCATAGCTAGGGGGGGATTAATGTATTTGCCTTGAGCTCTTGCATTAGTAATTCCAGCTACTGAAAAAAACAAAATCATAGGGTTTCAGGTTTGGGTTTGTTTGGGTTTTTTTTCCTTTTGAATGGTTTGCCTAGCTCTGGGTGATACACTTACTAGTTAGAATTTAAAAAGCTATTAATTTTTACCTAATTTATTTCTACCCCTGTAGGCTCTTACTTTCTCATAGGAAATAAGGAGGGCTCTTAGAGGCCTTTGTTTGGATATATTATATATTTTTTAATTTTTTTGTTTCCCAAACGTGTTGAAGCTGTAGTGGCTGGGCACAGATCATAACTCTGAACTCAGACTGACCCATTTATTACCACAAACTCATGTTGGTCTGTAAGAAATTAAAGAATACCTTGCCTGCCTCAGACAATGTTAAGGCCACAAAAGGGCCACAGCGACAACTTGAGCTAAGTGCAAAAATGATGAGTTTGTGCTAATTCCAGGCCTGGCAGAGGCAAGATCTGGTTAGCACATCCTGATTAACATATCTAAACAAAAAGTCCCACTGTGGCAAAGTCTCAAAAGCATTTTCTTTGGTTTGATACATGTATCAGTAATGCAGAGATTTTTGCATTTTCAAAGGGTGAAACCAGGTGAAAAAACCTTTTTTTTTTCTCCAGTAAACCATCTGACCAAAGAAAATGAGAATCAAGTCTCTTCAGAGCACCTTTTCCCCCCTCTTTTTTACAATTGCAGAATTTGCACCTGGAACAAGTTTAACTACTTGAAGGACCCCTTGTTGTAAACTGCTGTTGCTTCCCAAAAATGCTTTGCAAAATGGGAGTAGTTCAGAGAATGCTGAAGACAAAGCATACTAAATATTTCAGACAAATATACAAATTCACAAGAAATTTTGAGTTAGGCCTCTATTTGGACTTGGATGCCCACTTGACAAAGTCAGAGACTTTTATTTAACAGGAAAATAAGTGCTCATTGTCTCTCCCTATATGCTAGTGCCATGCTTATGTACAGAATTCCTACTAGGTTTTTCCTCTGTCTCTTGTTCTTTTGGATAGGAAAATATGAGGGTATAGTAGTGGCCAAGGCCTGCAAAAAGGTGATGGTCTGTGTCTGTTGTAGCAATCTGGTATCTGCCGTTACTCTCACATGATCATAGTGAGTATGATTTTGGGAGTCCTGCTCCCATGCAGGCATGAGCACCTAAAGAGGACAGGGCAAGAAAGAGGAAGACCTTGCTTTTTTGGTTCATTAACCTTGATGTTTGCATGTGGCAAAGAAACAAGGGGACACATCCTGCTCTTCTGGGGAGAACTAAAATAAGTCTGTTCGCAAATAGTTCAGATGAACAAGGATGGAGCTGGAGGTCTGTTCCAGTTTTGTTGCTTCAACACAGCAAGGAGGTGTGAAAGCAACACCTGGCTTACCCTGGCTTGTCTAGCAATGCCAGCATAACCTCTCATTGCAGCTGTTGTAAGACTGGTGTAAGGTTCCTTGCATTGACCAAGTTTGTTGTTTGGAGCATGCTGGTGTTGCCTCTACTACAACTGGTCAGGAGGCCAAGACAACACTGCTATAAACAGTATTATCTACAGATTTGCATGAGCATCTGGGCTTTGGTTAGAGACTCTGAACTGCATTTTATTCTGCTCCTGGAAATTGAGAGGCAGTTTTACCTGGAGTAATTTGGTGTGACATGTAAAAATGGATGACACAAGCTTACGGTTAGATATTTTCCTCTAATGTTATCTTTCAAGAAGGCTGTTGATCAATACATCATTGATCACTGGAGTTTACAAGCCTTTGCACCTGTTCTTAAAATTCACATCAGCCTCTCTCACAATACACAGATGATGGGTCTCCAGAATTGGCCTTTCTGAAAGGGAGGTGATCCTAGTAGTTGTCCTGGGACAGGTGCAGGCAGAAAACCTCATGAATCAAAGGCAGATATTATAAAAATAAGGATTTAGCAAGACTTGTTGTCACAGCTTTATAATATGTAGCTGAAATTATTTGAGACAGGTGACTTATTTTCATTGTCCATAGTGGGCAAAGCGTGACTGGTAAACCAGCCAACTTCTCTACATTGTCAACATCTCCTACCCAGAGGGTCAGCCAAGGCTAGCTCCCTCACTTCTTCTGTGCCTGATTCCAGTAGCATTTCCAAATTGATTGCCTTTGGGAGTATGCATTACCAGAAGCTCTTGATTGTACTGAGTAAAATCCATCCAACACACGTTGAAACCATGAAGTTGATGGTTGTCTGAGTCTGAAATGCTCATGGGAGGTGCATATTGGCAAATACAATAGGTGGTTGATTGCTGCTTAGCAGACACAGTATGTTGATAATCAAGCATACGTGAAGAACAGTTTTCAAAACTAAAATTGTGCCCCTCTGTAGTGTCTTACATTCATGGCATCAAGTTCTTGGATGTTAGGCATTATTGGCTCTTCTTATGTCCTAGGAGGCGATTATTGCACAATAATTGTACATACTTTTAATCTGCCAAGAAGAATCTTGCCTTTAATGTAATCTTGCCTTTCACTTTAAAGTGAAAGAAATTAATCCTTAAATTATTGTAATTTAGTTAATAAGTGTGGCAATTAATTTGTATTTTTAAGATGAAGCAGGAACATCACATGCATTTTACTTCAGAATATGGTGCATATAAACTGAGTACATTTGTGCTCTCTATTAAATTTAATTCACATTATGTTTATTTTGTTTAAAATTAACATCTCAGCTAATAAGGATGTAAACAAAGTAAACAATTAGAAATATTTATGCATTTTTTCCACCTGGTTAACTCAGAGTTTCTCAGGTTCCTTTTGGTGCTGCCATGAGATTCCCCTACATTCATCAAAAACCCACTAGAAGAAAACTTTTAGTCAGGCTCTGCTCTTGAGCATTATTGTTCAAGTCCATGGAGGAGAAGCTTATGTTATGAGTAGACTAAAATGTTCTTTGCTGTAAGGGCTTCCAATGAGGGAGTGAAAGGAGTCCAGTTGGAGAGTTGTGTGCATGAGTCAGCTGGTGATGAATGACATACACCTGGTGGTCTCTCAGGTACATTACTGCTTGACCAAATCAACCCCCTGTACTAAATCAAAGCCAAAGAATTATTAATCTCTTTCCTACCTAGGCTGTTATATACAAATAAAGCTATAATTGAGCACAGTGCTTTAATCAAAATTCATTTATACTTATTTTCTAGAAGCTGAACTTCCACTTGCAATTGGTTTGACTCTCACTAAATGTTCTCAGCTACCTCTGTGCAGCCAGCAAGCAAAAAGGTCTCTACTACCAAATGACAGGTTTTGCTTGAGAAACTGCCTGTTGAGAGCTAGGTCAAAAAGTGCTGATGTTTGACACTCTTGTAGCATATTGCATTATTCATAGCATTGTTTTAATCTTGTAAAACCTCTATTTTTTTTTTGTTATTGTAACTGTTCCATTTTCCTGGTAAATGATTAAGCATGTACTTGTTCTAATTTTCAATGCCTGCAGGTGGTAGTGAGCAGAGCTGTCTCTAGCCCTGCTCTGTAAACAATACAGGTATTATTCTTCATGAAAATCACAGTGTAGCTTTCTATAGCACAGAAAGTAGCTCTAGGCACTAAGCTTTGAATTGTGAAATAACTTTATAATTTGAATGTGGGCTCATGTTAACAAAAAGAAATACCACAGTCAGACTGGCTACTATAGCACAAATGGTTCATTTTGACCAACAAGGCATCTGGAAGTTGTATTCTCGTGGGCTGATAAATTCAGATCGCAGGTAGTGAATACCTGAAAAATGTACTTAAATCAGCAACTCTACTTCTGCATGTCTCCCATGAACCTCTGTTTCTGGGGTTGCAGGGGATGGCCTTTGTTGCTATGTTGCTTCTGCTCACCAGCTTTCATCCAAAGGAAAAGGGTTCATAGCAATACCATGGTGTACACTTCAGGATTACGCTGCGGTACTGTGTGTTGGGAACAAAGGAAGAAAATGTATTTAAACCCAGGACTATCTTTTAAATGCTTTGTAAACTTGCCTGGCTGGTTATAGTTAAATTGTTTAATAATTTCAGTAATTAAATATAACATTGGTAAAACGAACTTCATCCAGGAAGTATTTGTTGTCTTCATGAATGTTTTTGCAAACCACTGCTTCACAGTTGGTGTGCCAACCTTTCAGCAGTTAAAGATGAGTATAAAGCATATACCCTGGACTATGAATTAAACTAAACAGGGATAGTTTGCTGGGCAACAGGCAGATGAGGAGATAAGTGATATCTTGCATATAACAGCACTTCTGTATTTTCAAGCTAAGGACTGATAAGTACTTAAAGATGAGATTTGGTTTGATGAGATGGTTGAAATCACAACGTTTTCTGTATCATAACAAGTGGTAGGAAATGAAATTCCGCAGCTATATGCATAAATTCTGCCCAAATTGAGATGTGTGGGGTCCAAATTCTCTTTTTGTTGACATACCGCTGATCAGGCATAGTAACTACAGTATCATAGTCATATAGGGTTGGATAGCTGAGTGACAGGACAGTGGTGAGACTTGCAGTCCTGCTGCTTTGTGCTCAGTATATGGGGTACCCCATGGCTGTTCATCTGGCAATGCACAAGGACGCTAATTCCTCAAGCTTAAGGCATTTCTGTGCCACAATTTTACATATGTTTCTCTATGACCATATAAATGATGCCTATTCCATGAAAAAAACAAAGCAACAGTGCTTAGGTCAATGCTAACTGTCTTTTCTCTACAACAAAATATTAGGCATCACTACAGAAATTCTCCTGTTGCAAAATAATTGAAGTATTAATCTCTTTTTTGCCTTTCGAAGGACTGTGAGAGAGAAAAATGAAAAACAGAACTTCAAGATGCCTGTGTAAACATCTTGTTAACAGAACAGGAGCTTGTCCTTATATTTAGTGTAGTAACTTTAGACTCTTGGTCCTTGCTTTGGTTAATATTCTTTAATCCATACACTACTCAGTCTGACAGTGGAGACATATAAATAGTGAATGCAAATTGTGGACAGATCAAAGTGGAGTTATCAGTGCTGTATATTCAGGTAATAACTGCTTGTAAGTTGAATAGGTTTAGCTTGCCACAGACTGTCAAAAATGGGGCAAAAGTGATTCTTATCACAGTGTGTTAAAGAGGAAAAAAAGGTGTATAATAAATTTTCACTTTCAAGAGGAATTTGCTGTGACATTGAGACAACAGATCAGTGAATTATTGGAAGTGAGCAGTGCAAATTCATTGACGTATTTGCAATTCATTGCAAATTCAGCAGTATCTTTAGAGCATAAAGTTATCTCCACTCATCTCTTCGACATTGTTAAGTATCTTTAATGACAAATATAAAGAAAACATGCTCTGTAAGTCAGTTTTTCGTGCCATAGTGGAGAATAATGCAATGCATTTTCTGCACAGTCCTATGTTAATTACTTTTCTGTGCCAGATATATACATATTGTTACTGTTTCAAATACCCAAGGTTTTTCTTATGATAGTTGGTCTGATCGTTCCACTTTGACATAATTTGTTGCTTTATTCATTTGGAAAATGAGATGGAAATGAAAAAGGGTACATTGTGATCATTTGTACATTGCACACTCATCCTACAGGAATGCTGCCTCTCCCATCTTGGTCTAGCAGCAGAAAATGGCTCACCTGTCCTCTTCATCACTTTAACACCTTTATGACAAAAATAGGATTTTAAACCTTAGTTTCTGTTTTAAAAGCTATAACATATCTAATAACTAATGCAAGTCAAGCATATTTTGTGATTAGGACAGTAAGAAACTCCCCGTAGTTCCAAAGGATAAGAATCATGAGGAAGTCAAGGTTTGTAAATTCACCTGCTCACCAAACTACTTGCCTGGGATGGGATGAAGTGTTAAATTTCTATATGAGTGAATAAGGTTTTTCCATCTTTTCTCTGCTAATCCAAAAATGCATAAAAAGCTTAAATCCCTTTGGAGTAGGGGGAGGGTAGAAGAGGCTTGATGCTATTAGAAAGTTGTGTGCAACATAAAATGAGGTTAGAACAGAAATTCTGAAAGCATTGTGAAACACAAGCAAGGCATATAATTCATCGATTGAGTCTGAATAGATTTTTTTACTAAAATATGACAGTGTTTTCCTTTATGGTGCCCTCTATTTACCTGGAATGGCAATACTTCACTTTTATCCACAGCCCTGCAGGCAGTAGCCAAAATGCAGTGTTTTCTGGGATGTATTGCAATTACTCCTTTGAGCAATTAAATGCTACCTAGGAAATTCTGAGTAAAGGCAGGGCCTTTCAGCAGGCTTCAGGAACCTTTTGAATATCTTTATTTGACACAACATATGGCACATAGAAAACATGATCAAGCTTACAAGGCACAGGCATGAGGATTAAAAATGACAAGAGGGATTAGGCCACAGAGGGAACAGATGAAAGTCACTATTTGTAACATGGGACTTCAAGTAATGATTTTTCAAAATCTACTGCTACTAATGGGCTATTGTTGTGGGGCTCTTAAACATCCTGGCAGTTCAGCAGAGGTATTGACAGTGTTTGGTTTGCATGGAAGTCATCATGCTCAAAATACTTTCATTCCCCTTATCCCTTTCTTTTTTCTTGTTTTTCTTTTTGCATTAGCAAGTGGCAGTTTATTGAGATCTTTCTTTTCTTCAGATACTCACTAGATCTAGAAATATTGGTAGAATAAAGAGCCATTATGAGGGTTCACAGTGGTAAGCCATCTCCAGCTCCTGCACCTTTATGGTAATGAGTGGATTGTTAATAACTTGCTCCTATGTAGCTTTGGCAGGCAGGATGACTTGGCTTTGTGCTGCAGTTTGCTGGGTTGTATCAGAAATCACTGCCTTTTCCTTTAAGGCCAGAACATGCCAAACAAATAAATATGTTAGTGTTCCTGAGGCTGACAAAGGAAAGTAGTGGTAAATACCCTGTTCTGTGTACAGTACCAAAAATGTAGGCTGAATCTCATTTATTATCACTTGCAAGCACTTACTGCTGTATTTAAATACAGAATGTGTGTTATAGCTGCGTCACCAGACTACTTGCTCTTTTCCATTGTACAGATACCAGTTACACTCCAGCTCTATTGGAGAGATGTCAGCTGGATCCAGTTGCTGTGGTGTGACCTCTGAATGACTATACAGACTTGCAGCAGTTGCATTAATCACAAAAACACAGGCTCTTGTACCTCTCTGTAATGGCAGTATTTATGACTACATATCCCTACGAAGACTCTCTATGCCATGTAACTCCCTGAGCTAGGTAACTCACATCTGTTCATGGATGTAACACTGTCTCACTTCTAAGAGATGTGCTGAAGCTGAAAGTGAACCTTTATAGAGCTGAGCATAGCATGTGCCCCATGATAAGGTATTTGCAGTGAAATAAATGCCTGTCTTTGTACAAACCATTTGTGCACCTAGGCTGCCATGGTGGACCCCAGTGTATATTTTTAGTATTAATGTAGCATTTTTAAAGGTCTGCTCTCTATGAAGCAACCTTTCTTTATCCTAGACATGCTTTTTTTGAGGGGGATGTCAATCTCTTATTCCCCATAGTGCATGCTCTTCGATCCAGCAATGCATATGTTACAGTAACTGAAATCTTCTGACCTCTGAAAGTCCCACTTGTGAAATATAATATCACGAACTTGCCGTGATATTTTCATTATTTGGATAAAAATCCCACTGGTCCAGTAAGAGTTCTGCTTCAATAAGAACCAAAGAAGTGCCCGTTAGTTCCCACCAGCACACAGTATATCTGAAAGAGAAGCAAAGGTATGGTCAGTGTCTGTACTAATATTACAACTTTTTGTAAACAACACACCACCCCCAGGGCTGCAGCTGGGCTCACCTCTCCTCTTTCTTCTAGGCTAGAATATAAAGGGAATGCATTAATAGAAAAGCAGAAAAAAATCTAATGGGAAAGAAGGGGAGGGAAAAAGGATTGGTGGTGTGGAGGCAACTTCATGGATCCCATCTTCATGGCAAAACTGAGCCTTTCCAAGATTAGCAGCTGGTGCCTGGGGTCATACATAGCCCCACTGCTAGTCACACCTAAGCATGCCTGTTGTGCTTTAGGAAGCAAAGATGCTTTAGAAACTTCTTGATGCTTTCTAGAAGGAGGTGTTTAGCCAGCAGAAGATGATTGTGAGAAGGCACTCAAATAAATGTGCTCAACACGAATGAGTTAGGTTAGCAGATTTATATTAAAAGCTGTTTTGGATGAAACACAGTTGTACCTGGTTGATGAAGAGCACTGCTTATTGACATTATTTGCATCTAAACAGGAGCTGATGGGGCTAGGTCTGTATTGGAAGGTCTGCATTGGTTGGTATCATAGCAGGCATGAGAAAAAGTAAATTCCTGGACCAGTCAGCTTCTCCATTTTCTGTTGCACATAATGTACCAAGACTCATTTAACTGCCTGAAACTTGAATTTCCAGAGTCACTGAAGTCTCTTTCATTTCACCACAGCATCTGTGCTGAAAGAACATCAAACTTTTGGTAAATCAGTGCTTACCCTCTATTACTAAGATATTCTCTGAATGGCAAATTCAGGAGACAGCTGCATTGCTTGATATAAAAGCAGCAATGTAAGTGTCTCTTGAATGATGTTCCTGCATTCTTAGTAATAATGAAACTGGCCTAGGAGGGAGGATGGAAAAGAGGAAATGCTGCTGAAGTTTATACGCAGACTTCTAAGTTTGATTAGCAGCATCAATTTCAGGCCATGCTTGTCAACCATCCTGAAAATTCACCAACTCTAAATAAGCAGTTTCACTGAAACTCACACTGTAGGTGCAGTTTTAAGGTTTTTTTTCAGTCATGCACACTTCAGACAGATTAAAACTCACCCATGTCAAACAAACATGAACAGACTATGACAACAAAAACCTGCATCTTTTAGAAATAAAGCCAGGTTTCTTTCAGCTATACTTTGAACCTCTCAATATAAATGCTGAAGAGTGGTGAAAACATCATAACAAACCTGGCACACAAGGACAGAATTTAACATCCCAGACAGTGTTTTAGAAAGGTGTTATCTCAAGTTATATGACTTAAGGAGACAAATACAATGATATATGGAAAACATAATTTTAAAAGTACTTTTGTTAGTGCTCTGTGTATCGGGCATTTCTTTGTTATTTGTTTGCTCTTGGCAGTTAAGACAAATGAGTAATTAAATCGCTCTGTGGTGAAAGCTATTCCTCTAGGAGAAAACTGCATATATTGGTTTGTTCAGTTCAAGAGACCCGACAAACAATCAAGAAAAGGGTATAAAGAGCCTGTCCTGGTGTCTGATGAGTGAAGGCTAACAAGGATGGGCAGGCTGGAACCCAGGGAGCAAGCTGAATGTGTGTCTGTGTGTATCAAGATTCCTAATGGTTGATGGATGATGACAGCTGGCAAATGTAGCATATATGTGGATTCATTGTAATTTTATGATGTACTTTTTCTTTTAACTCTTTGTACATAACACAGAATAGCACAGAGCTTTTTTAAAATCAGTGGGTGTCCAGTTTCCCCCCCACAGTTGCCCTGAAAGAACACACAGGCAAATGCTTGTGCTAAGGTTAGCTCTGTGGGGGTCTGCTAGTTTGAGCTGAAGTAGAGTTAACTTTCTTCACAGTGGCTAGTACGAGGCTATGTTTGGGTTTTCTGCAGAACACAGAGTTGATAATGCAGAGATGTTTTTGTTGTTGCTGAGCAGAGCTTACATAGAGTCAAGGACTTTGCTGCTTTCCGTACTGCCACACTGGCAAGGAAGTTGGGGATGCATGGGAGATTGGGAGGAGACACAGCTGGGACAGGCGACCCAAACTGACCAAAGGGATATTCCATACCATATGACATCATGCTCAGTATATAAGGTGGGAGGAAGAAGGAGGAAGGGGGGACATCTGGAGTGATGGCGTTTGTCTTCCCAAGGAACCGTTACGCGTGATGGGGCCCTGCTCTCCTGGAGATGGCTGAACACCTCCTGTCTGTGGGAAGCAGTGAATTAATTCCTTGTTTTGC
>NW_008656491.1:48818-64604 GCF_000695815.1 Acanthisitta chloris | reverse complement strand
CTTCCGATTCTCTCCCCTGTCCCTTTGGTGGGGGAGTGTGTGAGCGGCTGCGTGGTTCTTGGCTGCTAGCTGGGGTTAAACCACGACAGGGGGCAATCACAAAGAGTCACCATGGACTTGGAAGGTAAAATCATAGTCCTTGGGGTAAAGGAAAGAGGTGATCCTGGCAATAGAGGGGTTGGTTTATACCTGGAGGCACTAACAGGAGGCAGGCAAAGATTTTAGTTTGTTGAAGATCAAAAGTTGGTCTGAAGAAGGAGAACATCTTTGTCTGATACTTCAGACTTTAGAGGCTACTAGTTCTCTACGTATAATTAACACTTCTCTTCTGTATAAAACATAGAAACACAAGTGTAGGGTCAAGCATTCAGCTTCTTGCAGCTCATCTTATTATCACTCTGATGGAGCATCTAAGCAGTGTAAAAAAGCGAGAAGGCTACATTGCCTGTGGCAAAGTGCTTTACTGCAGATGGACTTCACGGACCCTGGACTCATGTGTCAGAAACAAAGCAGCATGAAGTTGCCTTAACCTCTTCACTTCTGAAACTCAGGGTATGAATGGAGTAAAACAGCTTTCACTAGTTTGGTAAGACTAATT
The DNA here is from genome assembly GCF_000695815.1 of Acanthisitta chloris. Lineage (NCBI taxonomy): Eukaryota > Metazoa > Chordata > Aves > Passeriformes > Acanthisittidae > Acanthisitta > Acanthisitta chloris. The sequence goes on along the minus strand of NW_008656491.1, from coordinate 64,006 downwards.
CTTATATAAATAGGTCTCTAAGCTAACTATTTCACATTTAGGTGTCTAATCATGGAGTGTGACTCTTCACTGAAAGCTGTGTCCGTATCAGAACAAACATCATCGAGTCAGGAGACAACATTTACAGTTAAAATTCAAATGTCTCACACTATCTTTAATGTTGAGATTTTCTTTTATAAATCATGTGATCAGCTTCAACTTTAAATATTATTATCGGCTAAGGACTACTATAAAAATCCTCTTATTCTTTCTTTGGCATCCTTGTTTTGAATCAGCTGCAAGGACACAAAAAAATTGAAGAACAAAACATGAATAGAAATTTAATGTCCTCAAATAGGGAACATGCAATACAAAACAGACATGGAAGAATAGAATAAATATTGGAATCCGAATTCTTTTCAGCACCTTAATAATGCAAAACTATACATATGTGTCTATATATGAATATAGGATTTTTTTGAGTAAATGAAAATATATGTCAAGAAAAATTTTACTTATATACTGAAAAGCATGTGTTTAAATGAAAGGTATGTTAGATTGCTTCTACATCATTTCACTTTCAAAGTATCTTGGTTTTTACTTGGCCAATTTAAAGCCCTTATGACTTCCATTGCTTTCCAGCAGATGAGGTTCTGACATGTTATATATAATTCTCTATTTATTCTCAAAGAAATTAGTGTCTTTTAAAAGTAAAATGCAAAAAAAAACCCCAAAAAACTAACAAACAAAAAACCAACTAATCAAGAAAATGTGTGAAAGCAGCCAAATTTATCTAGACAAAATGTGTCAGCAGAAGGACGCAGCCTCATCTGTGACCAGAAACATGGCTGATGCTTTTTTTGTTGTTGTAGACTTGAACTTAGAAAAGTGTTACAGTGAAAAAGAATGTCCTGTTCTGAAAATCAAAAGCAATTAGGAAAATTGCAGATTTTGCCCTTGCACCTAGTAAAGTGCTGCATTTATATACCTGAAACACTGAGCAGTGTAAAAATTTAAGAATTTCACAGCATCCAATAATGCTATCATTTTATCATTTCTCTGCAGACAGAATATTGTGATTGTCTGCTTAGTGGGCCTCAAAGTTTCCATTTGAACAGGACCAGAATCTGATTCTCTTCTCTCCTGGTTATGGGCTCTGGCTGCCCATATAAAAATGCTTTGTCTAATTTGAGGTTTCAGTGCAAGGCTTTTGCCAACTTGTCTGTTCTAATTAGCCTCTTCTGAAAACCTAAAAAACACAAGGCAGGTGCCTTTTTCTGTGTTGAACTGTTTGATTCAAATCCTTCTAAGTAGGGTACAGTCATCTACTATATGGTAAAATCATACATTTTCCTTAGGCATCCAGGCCAACAGCTCTCTGTTCAGACCATCTTTGTTGGATAGAATGCATGTCTTGGGGCATGAAGTGATGTTGCATAGACAATATGTCTCACATAACTCTCTGCCAAGTCCTAGAGAGAACAAGGACCATTTTTCACAAGGAGATAACTGGAAGGACCACAAGTACACTTCACTTTATCTGCTGATCTCCAGGTAAGTTCCATAAGGTACTCCATTGCCATTAGGATTTTATGGAGGTAGCTAAGATGCTCTTGTGTTAGTGAGAGCAAGCTGCCCCTTTTGCTGTGAGCCCAAAGCATCACTGTATCTCTCTGCTGAGGGAGGATTGCATACAACTTAGTTTTACCCTTCGGATCTGGTCTTTCACATCCAAGAGCAGATGGCTGCTCCTGCTCTCCCAGTAAAATGGGGCTGTCTGCTTGAAATGCCATGACAGAGTGGCACAAACTTACAGCTACGCTCCAAAGGGAAGGAGGAGACTACATACTGCTCATACTGTTGTACCAGTTCTGCTAAATGGGGAGTCAAAGCCTCAATTTTATATCTTGCTTTCTGAAATGCCCACAACAACTATTTTCAGTTCCTCAGTCCAGCCTTTCCTGATGTTTCCTCAGCTCCTTCTTGTTCTGGCGTGTTTGGAGGTATCTTCTAGCCCTGACTGTGCACTGGCTGATTTAGTAATCCCATGTATCAAGCTTCCTACTGGTAGCTGCTTCTCTTGTGGGACTATCCTTTGAGCCAGAGTTCTCCTGCAGATGTAGCAGGGTGACAGGTTTTCTCTTCTCTTTGTCAGGAACCTTCTCTCTCTTTACTAGCTAAACGACAGTACTGGTGATGCCCAATACAGAAGGATTGGTTTGTACTTTGAGTGTACTGATATGTTCTATTGTTTTTGTACACCAGAGAATGTGGGAGACAATTTCCACCAATGTTACAATGCTTTATTCACATATGGATAGAAGCCAGTGATATATGGTCTATAAAAGGTCTTCTCCAAGAGCCAGGTAATGCTCATCCCAAACGCAAATCTGATGCTTCAAAGCAAAGACCAGGAAAGGATGGATCTTTTTGCCTGGTTTTGTGACAAAATTGTGTGTGTCCACCAAGTAAGTGAATTTTGTTCTACCAACATACATCATACTCTTCTCTGTAGAGAGGTCTTTAACCAACCTGAGTGTTGATTCAGGGCTACGAAAATCAAGGCACCCAATTCTAAGGCCAAAGATTTCTGACCGGTAATACTACACCAAGCCATTATTTTTTCAGCAGTTTTGGCTTTTTCTCCCGAGACCTCTGTCAAGTGGTACAGGAAGGATATGTGCTATTTCTGCTGCTGATGCCAAGTAGAGTGCTGAATATATGTCAAAATATTTGCATCCTAAATAAGCTGCCCATTCTTATTTTTCCTGTAGGGCATAATAATCTTTATTCCAGACAGGTTCTCTCACTCCATCACGATCAACCTGGCCTACTTTATATGTAAACTTAAGTTTGCCTAGCTAGATGCTAATATATTTTTATTTCAAAACCAAATTGGAAAATCTGTGAACATCCAGGCAGGGCAAATATTGCAGAGTCTGATTCTCCTGTTCTTCTCTCATGTATGCTTACTTGGTCCTGGACAAAATAGGCTTGAGTTTTGCCAGTCTGATCGAGGAGTATTTACAGCCACACAGGGAAATGATCACACAAGTTACAGGTAAAACAAGCTGCCTTTTTAGGAAGAAATTGCCAATGTGCTTTAATCCCTGAAGAATGTTGCCTTCCTCCCTCGATATGATCAATTCACTCTCTTGTAATTGTGAAATGCAACTACAGCTGTTATTGTGCTCTGAATTATTTCTGTATTTTCATTATTTTGCTGCTATTACTAATGCAGATTCACTGGATCCAGTGGAATAGCTCTTGGTTTCCATGCAAATACCTGTCATCTTTATGTCTCAATCAATCTTACTGGAAGGAGTAGTTAAAAAAAATAGAATGTAGTCTTTTTTTTTTTTTTTTACAAGCAGATGCTACATTTCAGCTAATGTTCTTTGGTAACTAAATGTTATAGAAATGATCAAAGAGATGGTGAAATATCAAGTAGTTACTTTCATTGCCTCAAGGACAAACCCAATGAAGCTTTAGTGAGCCACTGGAGTGAGTTATGCTACTTGATATGCAGTTTAGTGTTTACCAGTTACTATTCAATCAGATATCTTTATGAGAGGTAGCCTGCAACCCTTAAAAAGATTGCTGGGTCGAAATGAATTCTAACATGACATCATGCAATAATTTTCATTGGACTCATTGCCAGATGAGGACAAAAATGAAATGAGACCAACTGATGAAATAAGCTGAGAGTGGGAATTTAGATTTATGGTAAAGAAAATCAGGCACAGGTGGGATATGATGAATTCTGCAATTTCTCAGCATTAAGTGAAGGAATCAGAAGAATCTCCTTCGAGAGGGTGTACATTATGTTTATTTGTGCAAAGTGACCTTGTGATCCAAACCCCATTAATTTGCTATCACAGAACATGATCGCCACCCTGTGGTTGATGGTAGAATTAGGCAAGTGTAACGCGTTCCCTAATTAAAAAGCAATTAATCCTTCCTGCTGTCTGAAACAAAGGTTTTTGCATGAGCTTTTGGGATGCAGCTGGGAGCTTGGAGAGGTTGGAACAGTGCTGGATGCTCCCTTGAGAATGGATGTTGGGAGCTGAGGCATTAGCATGACTGGGAAGAGAGGATTTATTTTGAAGATGGAAGAGTCTCACCTATATGTGTGACCTATATATTTTACAGGTTCTCAAGTTGATGCAATTTGGCTTGATTTTCACAGGATGATGAAAGACACATCCCAAACAAAACCCATATGGGAAAAGTGTATTTTTCTGTAATACTACATCAAAAATTGCCCAAACGTTCTTCTTGAAATTTCTCATGACAAAATCAGCATGCTAGAAGTGCCTAGAAGGGATTATTCACAACATGAGTCATAGTTTAATAAGAAAATAGCCTTATAATTCCTTAAGAGTTTTCTGAGAGAAAGCCCTGCCTCCCAAGGGCAATTTTATGCAGGAGGCTACCTATATGGGGGTTACTTTACCTGAAAAGTCTTCATCTTTTTGTAGAGGAGGACTGAGAAGATTAAGCCCCCATCCTGGAAGTGTCCTGGCCACGCTGGATGTGACTTTCAGCAATCTGGTCTAGTGGAAGGTGTTCCTGCCCATGGCAGGGGGCTGGAACTATATAATCTTTAAGGTTTCTTCCAACCCAAACCATTCTATGGTTCTATGATACTCTTAAACCACTTTAGATAAACATCTTCTTATCTTGAAACTTGAGCTCAGTTTAACAAAATTGTAAGCCACATAAAAGAAATGCCTCCAGTGGGAAGTGTCAGGTGAAGTTTTCAATAACCCAGGCTTCCAATACTATCTGTATTTTTGTGAATGCTTGGTGCTCATGTAATGTACCCACTATTACAGGCCAATAGAGCCAGTACAGTTCAGCCAGGCAAAGAAGAAATTTTCCAAGGAGCAGCAGTGCTGTAGCCCCTTGCATGGGTAGTTTGAGCAGCACGTGGGACAGTTGGGCTGGCTGGGGCTGGGGATGGTCTCCATGTCTTGTGGTCCTAATGTGCAGGAAACTTCTGTAATGTGGACTGCAGCTTCAATGAAGAAGAAGGTTTTGTAGAGCATAAAGCAAGATCTGGTTGATGCTGATGGATTGGCTTTCTCCATCTTTGAGTTGGATGATAAATCTCTCATCCTTCGGGGTTGGTCTCTTCTCAAAATACCTCTCTATTGCCATACTTTTCCTAAACTATTCAGAGAGGCAATCCATGGGTGACCAGCACAAACTTCACTCAGCTGTAACTTAATTTAATTTAGAACTTAAAGACCTGAAAAGTCAAGTGAATGCGTTTAACCCCCAGCACACTTAACCTTCAGCACAAATTAGCCACTATGGATTCCCCACCTTATGGTGGGAGCTTATGCTAACGTTTTTCTTCTACCAAATGCTTTTCCATCACCCTGAGATCCTGTAAAGGACAGGAATAAATATAACGACTCACCTCAAAATCAAGATTGGAGGTGAATAAATAAAACAGCAGCGCAGTGTTGCCATAGTAACAAAAGCTCTAAAGTGATCTAATCTACTGTTAAATTCCAGCTCAGAGATGAACAAAAATCAACACAACAGAATAAATGTTATAGTAAAAAGGTAATGAGGATATTTTGAGACGAATATTATATGTGTCTCAAAATATAACATTAAAAAAATACTGAAAAGAGGAAATTTTTAGCCATTTGAGTTGCACATTTATCATATTTGTTTCTAATTTGGACTCTAATTAATCTCTGGTGAGGTTAGCTGTCAGGTGACTTTTTAACATACTGCCTAAGTTTACTCACACAGATGTATTGCTTTTCAGAATATCCCCCTCCTGTCACTCCAGGAACACAGATGGCGAATGGTGGTCCATACGCTTTATGTCCCAGATTTTTCAAGCCATTAAAGCCTCACACCCATAACTGTTGCAGGATCTAAATGAGTTCAAACACTGAATCTCTTCAAAAATTGGTTTAGACCATGAGTAACCTCTGAAGGGGCTTGCACTGCTAGGCAGAGCTGTTTTCAGTCTGTGTTTCTCTTCCTAGTGAAATCTGATGTGTCAATAAGTATTTTCATTCTGTTTTAAAAAATAAGGAAATAATTAAACTGTCCAATGAAGTTCATTCCCCCCTAAAAGATAGTTTTGAAAAAAAATAATTTCTGAAATATGGAAATTTTCTGCACCATTTCATGTCATAGCACTTAGAGTATGGACAACATGTATTACCTGAACAGAGTGAAAGTAACAATTTTCTTTCCAGTTTTGTTTTAGTATCATTGATGACACTTTATCGTCAGCTATTAATGAAGATTCACTGTGATTTTGGCTTGGGGAATTGGAGGTTGAGGGTTTTTTTAACGTTAAGATGTCTCTGCTTTTGCTATATGTTTGAGGTTTTAAATACCTGCTATTTAAGCATTTCCAAAGGAGATAAGATATTCATATTAGTAGTCTGAGTTCGATATAATTTTGACATATGCATAATAATAATATAAAAGCAAAAAGAAAGTATCTGAGCCAGCACTGATACATTTGAAATAATTTCTGAAGGAATTTGATAACAGACTTTAAAATGTTCAATATAAAGAAAATATATTCTAGTGACAGAGTTTGACCAAAAAACTCAGTGCCTCTGAGTCTAAGCATCTGGCATGTATTTCATAACAAGGTATGTCTTCATGATCAAAGACGCCCCAGAATTTCTCTCTGCTTCATACTGAAGAATGTGTGTGTTTTAAAAGTGGGTCTTTAAGTGTATTTCATCAGCAAGAAACAGATGAAAATAGAGTTTGCAGAGTATCTCTTTCAGTTTACCATAATAGCTTACAAAAGGCATGTGAACAGCACACTTTAGAGTTAAGTTTTCCTTTTCTAATGGGTGAAGATGTGCTGTTAGAAAATGACAACTCATTTGCATGCAATTTGCACACTGCATTTTTGCAGGAATACATCTGACTTTTTTCACTTTTCTCTGGTAGTTGCATTTCATTTTCTCAGTGCAGAATACAAGCATTAAGATCAGATCTTAAAAGACAGATCCTGCATTCTTTTCATATGTAGACTTAAGAGCACTATTTGCAAAGAGGAGAGGCCACTCTTTCTAGCTCTCTCTTGCACGCTGTGTAAAATTTAATAATTTTTTTTTTGGTATCAAATCATGTATGTGTTTCTTTCTCCTTTATACCATGCACCAGACACTGTCGAATCTTCCATAAAGTTCTTGCCTCGTTATTGAGAGGCAGGGAAAGCAGAGCTATTTCTGAGGTAATAATCCTTGCTTTTATGGTCTATTCTCCTTCACATTGATTGCTTGAATTTGAAACTCTCATGACATTTTGTAGGCTATAAAAACCAGAGAAAGAATGTGTTTCTTTTTGCCAGTGTGTTATTATTAAGCCAGGCAGAGATGCTTACAAACTTGGTGCAGTCACTGTCACCAAATTCAGGAAAATGAGGAAAAAGAGCAATTTCCATGAAGGATGGAGCTGGAGCTTCCTTCAGCTGTTTCACAAGTATGCTTTGCTGGTTTTTTTTCCCAGCTCATTTTGCCCTCATTGTGTTTGAGATTTCACTGTACTTAAATGGATGAAGTTCACTGGGGAGGAAAAATACAATCATTCTCCTCTCTCAAACTAGGCACTAAAACAATATTCCAAAGCATAGTGCAGTTTCCAGAGGGGTTGGGATAACTAAAGAGTCTCTGCCACTGCATGTGCATCAAGCTATGTTACACTCTACTGGACATTTTTGAGGTCCTGCAGGACCTCTGAGATTTCTTCACACTAATGAAGTCAAGTAAAGAGTGCAAGATGACATATATTAATGTAGAGGAGCAAACGTATGATTCAGTCAAGTAAAGAGTGCAAGATGACATATGTTAATATAGAGGAGCAAACGTATGATTCGATTTTCAGGCATATTTCCTCAACAGGCTTAAGATCCTTGTTGTGTGTGGGAGTCACAAAAGTCACAAAAAGGATGCAAAATAGTATCAAATGCTATTTAATGCTGTTTCTTTCCATATTTCTACTATATATATATAGTGGATTCAGGTAAATATAGCAACATGCAGAGAATCTTGTAGGTGAGCACCACTTTGACATCTTCTTTTCATCAAACCTGAATCACTATTTTAGTTACATTTAGAGGTTTCAGTCAGGGTTTCAATCCCTATGCTTTTTGCATTGCAAAACCATATTTTACATAGACTACCCAACTTATAACTTAGTCTTTGTCAAATGGGAAAGGGAAGATCTAAGTGAGAGCAAAGTGATCTAAGCTTATTACAGAGGAATCAGGTGGGTTTATGATACCATGATAGGATGAAAATGTCAGAAATTTCAGATCCCAAGTCCTCACCAAACTCTGAGCAATTTTGAGTGGATTTATGCAATCCTGAGAGATGGCCCTTTAAAAACTTTTACTTACCAGGGGACCTTTTTTCTCAAGACTGTATCCAGCTGCCTAGGGCATACTCAGCCAAATTCAGACTTTGCATGAGAAGGTGCAATTTCTCAGAAATGTGAGTTCTAAATACAATAGGAAAGCCATCACAATATGAATGCAAGTGCCAAAGAAGTATGGTGTTATATTTGATAGACCCAGAGTATAAAATGGGTGAGATATAAATGTCTAAATAGGCAGGAGACAAAACCAAGAAAAGTTAATAAAATGAAAATTAAGATCCCCAAACGAACACCTGATTGTTCTTTTGTTAAGTCCATGTCTGTTCTCTTGGTGTTTCTTATTGCCAGCCACTTTGCAGACAAGGAACACGAGAATGTCTCCTACTGAGGGTGACCTGTAGCCCTGCTTCTTGTTTCTGATACGATCAGGAGCAGATATTTGTGAAAAGAACATAAGAGCAGAGCGAGTACATGGTTAGACTTCTCCCAGCACTTCCCCAACTTCTGTCAGTCTGTGGCTACAGACCAAGCCCACTGTCTGAGTCACGTCTTTCAGGCTGTTACAGGGCATTCCTTTCATTAATGTATCTATTATTTATGTGGAAATGGGTATTGTTTTTTCTTTCTACCCCTCTTTCGATGGTGACTCCCACCGTGTCCTTGGCAATTAATTTTGACATTTTAGCTATAGATTGAGGTAAAAAAGATAAATCTGCTTTCTATTCCTAGTTTTAACCCACTGCCTGATAATACAGAAATTAAGAAGCATCAAATCAATTTTTGCATGATTCCATCCTATCTTTCCTTGGTCATAGCTTTCCAAGGTTAGAAAAACTTAGTCTATATGAAATTTTTGTATGAATACTGTATTTTTTCTTGGATTATTTTGTTTTATTTGTCTGTTTTCTTCTGCTGCTCTATCCTTTTAGAGGTGGGATGCCTAGAAAGACATGCAGTATTCACACTGTGGGAACACCATGGAATGATGATGTTTTTGCTGTTGGTTTACATCCTTCATTAATGATTCTTGCCATTCTGTTTTCCTTGCTCACTGTTCCTGAGCTCTGAACTGACGTTTTCAAAGAACTACCAATAATGACTCCAAGATCTTTCCTGAATGTTGAGAGGTAATTTAGAGTACATTAATATATATATTTAGACTACTTTTCTCTCAAATGCTATACTTTAAATTTCACCTGACATTGATTGATTGTCTCATCATTCAGTATTGTGAGATCATTCTGCTACTTCTCATAATCAGTTTTCATTTTTAGTACCTGGAATAGTTTTGAGTCATAAAGAAACTGTCATCTCACTAGTTATTCCTTTCTCAAGCTTTAAAGACATTGAGGAGGACTCATATGGGCCCACAGTTTAACTTCCCTATGTTAGAAAAAATGACTATTTATTCTTATGCTTTACATTCTACCTTTTAATAAGTCATTTATCCTGTAAAGGACCTTCTTTGTAGTTCCATACAGTTGGGTTTTTTAAGAGCCCTTGGTGAGAAACCTTGTCAAAACCTCACTGGAAATCCAAGTATAGAAGATCAATTGAAAAGGCCTCATCCACATTTATCACGTCCTTCAGAGAGCTTGAATACCCTCACGAGATATGGGTTTAAGTCTTGGCTTTCCTATATTATATATATTTGTCTGTGTGCTGCTTCTTTATTACAATTTTTATCAATTCACTGGGGATATAAAGTCAGATTTGCTGGTCTGAACTTTCCCTGGTTTTCCACTGAGCTGTTAAAGAAAAACTTGGAATTCTGTATGTCTCTATTGAAGCCTATTTACGTGAGGACTACTTCCATGTATGATTTCTTTTAGGACTCGTACTACTACTACTTACTCTTTTCTGTCTTAAACCATTCTTGTTTGCCTTTCAGTTTGAGGTACTCTGGGTTCTCTCCTGTAGAGAAACTATATGTCACCTCCCAATTATTTCCTAACACTGAATGCATAGTTTTCAGTTCTCTAATAACCACAATCCTTTTGACCAATTGTTGCTTCTAGAAACTCTTTGGCAGACACACTATTATTGATATATTATTTTGGAATAAAAAACTTTACTTTTTGTAAATTGATCCTTAAAATCTCTTTTGCCTATCCATATTGTGATTTTGAGATCTGACCTCCTAACATGCCCTTTACCATTTTCTTCAGCTGGCTATAGCTTCCATTTCTTGATTTGTTGAGTTTGCTGGAAGCTTGAAAGCAGATTCCAATGTGATTTGTTATCCTCCTTCCCTTCCTTCACAAGAAAAAATGAAATAGTTAACAGTATTGACATGTGAATTATCTCTGCAAGGCACTCAAATCAATCCTGTGCTGAGGGATTTCACATCCCCCACTGCTCTCTGGAGACTTGATGAAACATGAGGATAAATGAAGACACAGCAGCGTGGGATTCAGTATGTTGCCAATGTGCTGCTGGCTGAAGTCAGTGCTGCTGTATCTTTGGTGCTAGTACTGCTCGAGTTGGTTAGATTAAAACTTGGTAGCTTTGCTGCCTCCTCTCCTGCCTGAAGTGCAGGCATTACTCAAGCATTGCCTGAAACTGGTTTTTGCCACCTCGAGTGTCTGAGATGTGTCACCTTAGATGGACACTAATTTCAAACCCAAATGTAGTACTCATAGATCACTTGGTGTGCATGGTTTCTACCAAATATCTGCATATGTCCCAAAATCAGTATGCTGTTAAAGCAACTCCATGAGGACACTTGTTATTCATGTGCCTTGTTTGTTTTTGCTATTAATATGCCCAGTGCTGCCTCTGACATCAGTAAAACATCTTGTAAAGAAAATGTCTCTTTAAAAGTAGATTCTGCATGCTGGCTCACAACCTTGGAAGTACTGAGGGGGAAAGCTGTAGGTACATATTCGCTGACTGTACAGGAATCTTGTTCTTCAATTTTGAGAAGGGAAGCCTTTATGAATATTTTGGTCAGTGCATGCAAGGGCAATGACAGGTGGTGGAAGGGAGATAAGGGAATGTTTCTATAGCAGATGGTTCTGATGGCAGAAAGCAGATTTGATTCTCCATCTACAGCCAGTTTACTGAAAAAACAGCCAACCAACCATTTAAAAAACCCACAAAAAACTCCTCCCCAAATCAGGTTTCATCAAGAAAATATTTAAGAATAGACCAAATATTGAGCTTCTCTGATTGGGATACTCTCTCTGCATGTATGTAATGTTTGCTTCATCTTCTGTAAGCTTACAACTGCTTTTTAAGTAGAATATTCTGCTGAATGTCAGAACATCTTTCTGATGAGATACCCTGCTGCCTGCCAAGTCAGCAAACCTGGACATTACAGCATATAAACTTCAGTTTAATATCCTAAATACAAGGACTGTATCTGCATAGCTAAAATTACCTCAGGTTTAGAAAACCCAGGAGTTACTAAGTTCATGAAGAAACATACAGCATGCTATTCATGCAAACTAAATGGTGTGAAAAAAGCCTTTCCATGAAGATATCTAGTTTCAGTATCTTGCAATGACAAACAAAGTATTTAGGCAACAATATTGTAAAACTTTTAGGGACGTAATGTCTGCCTGAATTAGGACTTCCTGCTAATGAAATTGTACATAACTGCCAAGTGCTAGTAAGTGCATAATTTCAGTTTTCAAGACCTAATTCTGTGAAAATGCTCAATATTTAATGTCTGTGAAGTTGTTTTCCAAAGCCTTTTAGAGATTTATCTTGTACTTTCTGTCTGACACTAATATCAGTTGCTTTTAGAATGGTTGAACAATCCTTACTAAATGAGTATGGTTTCTATAATCTTGGGTTTGCATTGACATTGTTATCTTTCCCTTTTGTAGTAATGACATTTGTTAGGCTATGTATCAGGCTTTATCAGTTCTTCCTATTCACTTCAGTTTCACTTTTGCATGTGAAAGACTATTAGGGTTGAAAGAAATCGCTAATAGGTTACTTAATCTTCTCTTAACTCTAATAAAACTAATTTCCTTACTGTAGACCATCTCTAATCCATGGATATCCCAGTCTAGGATATTACTAGAATGTTCCTAATATGCATGATACTGTATTCCTAGTGTTATGTGTGACTGTCATTATTTCACTGTATCTTTTGATGATTTTGATGATGAGTGAGTATGAGTGCTTATACATCTGGTCATACATTATCTCCTGAACAAGCAGGGTGTAATTTAATATTTTCCATAGCGTTTTAAGTAACTATTTTTAATTTTTTTTTTTGCCACATCAGACACTTCTGGTCTAGTCTTTGGACTGGAAGGTTGGTGTTTGCTGTTGGCCTTGAAGGTAACTTTTATTCCTTATCCTGCGCCATCTTCAAAAGTTGGTCCACCTATTTGCAAAATGCATTAATTTCTCAGAGTTTCAAAATTTGCAGGCCAAATGTTGAGTATGGATTAAAGGAGAGGGCACTTTAAATTACTTTAAATATTCTTCTCAAATGTCTTTAAATTCCATTTCTGCAGATCCTTTACATATTTATGAATTAAAATCAAATATGTTTTTGAAATGTAAAATATTTTCACATAACTTTGAAATTATTTCCTTTTACATTATGATACCTGGAAGAGCTACAGCTTGTGTTTTGCTCAGCCAGGGTTTTTATCAGGTCTGAAAGTGAGAACTTTGATACTCTTCTTTTGCTATATCTAAAGCAGCTCTCTGTGCACCAGTAGATCAGTAGAATAATGTCAATGTTGAGATCTGTGATGCAAATGTCAGAGAAAAATACGCACTAAAAGCTAGTACAAAAGTTACTGGAGGTCTATAACTTTTTCAGTTATTTGTATTAATAATCTGCCTTTGTGGGCGATTAAGCTGTTACCCTGTCAGCTTAATTTGAAACTTTTTTAGCAATTTGCATCTTGTCCCTTACCCATAAAAGACATAAAACATGTAATGATTTAAAGGCCTATCTTAAAATGATGCTATCACAATGTTTCTAGTACTGCACCCTTTTTCAAAAAGTTAACAGGATTTTTTTCTGAATCTGGAGTTCTCCACAATTAATTTAATTATAATACAAAAAAGTGTATGATTCAACTCCATTCAGGGAGAGAAAATCAGGCAGGTTATGCTTGCACTTCTTTCTCTACTGAGAATACAGAGCAGGTTGTTTGCACTTCTTTTTTTTTCTAAAATAAGCCCACATTTCTGTGCTATGCTGAATTCAAGGGTTACTCAGATAATTCACATACAACAGAACAAGCATTGTGTATTTCAGAAACCTGTAAATCCTAGTGTTGGACTGAAAAGCAGCCCAGGGGACTGTAGCTTTGGCTGGCAGTGCCTCTTCAGGCTGACAATACCACTTCTCAGAGAGGAGCAAGCAACGTCCCGTGTTTCTCCTCTTGTAAACTGTGGGGTTAGTTAGTATGCTGCAGCTGTGCAGATTTTCATTTCTGATAAAACTTAGCCTGAGAGGTATTTGTTGATGATTGTCAACAATCAGATGAATTATAGATGATGTTGGTAAACAAAATGCCGCCTTGATGAATGATGAGTTGGCTATGCTATGACATGACTGCTAAGTCATTCAAAGCACTGATTAAACCCATTACAGTAAAATAATCACCATCCATTACCTTTAATGTCGTGAACTGACAACCTAGTTAGGGCAGCTGATGGTGTCAGCAAAATGATTTGTTGGTCTTCACGTCCAACGACAATAAATCACTTCAATAAATCAATGAACAGTAGCAATAAAACAATATATTTTCATTTTTCTTGACATTCAATTACAGAGTGTGTAGACAGACTTATTCTTAAACATTCAGTGATATGGCAGGATTCAGCATCCACCAACAACTAATACATACAGTTGTCGAGATCTTGTTTTGTCCAATCACGTTTTTCCCTTAGTTTTGTTTTCTGCTGCATCTACTGTTGTGATACATCACTTCTCTTATAGAGCCAGATTCATTCTCAGGTAAAAAGGTTGAATTTTTATATTCTTTTTTACTTCATCTGAAGAAGTTTCTGCTTCTAAATAAGTGTCTATAGGTATTTTTTTGTGAAACTTCAAGGATAATTGTCACATTCTGGTTTTTTTCTCCTTGCTAGTATCATCTCTAGGCTAGTAAAATCTGTAATTTGGCTTGCAGGTTAAACAAAATGTGTACCTAAGTATTTTATCAGCCAGAACTGAACTGAGGCTCCTGCTCATGAATGAGCAGCTCGAGAAAAACTCAATTCAGCCAACAGCCATCATTTTCTCTGTGTTCTACTGTCATCAGAACTGTGCTGAACACCGGTCCTGGCAGGCAAACAAACAGGTTTGGGAACACTGGAATTTATTTTAGAAGTATACATCTATATTTACGTATTTTTCTCTCTTGTCATAATATGTTCATGTGTGGGTGTGTTGTTATCAAATTTTTGCATGCATAGAAATACCAATCCCTAGAAATCAATCATACAATCCTTGGAAATTATGAAAGGCAAGACATCTCCCAGATACTTGGAATTATGATGTATTTTTATGAGGTAAGGCCTTATGCTTTTTATATAAAGACTGACAACCTCAAATTTTTATTTTTATTTTTTTGCTAAAGAAAAATTTCAGAGTGCTAAAACATTTTTCCCTGGATTCCTTCCTCTGCCCCACCTATGTGCATACACTCCCCCAGACTCTTAGAATACCCCAAGGAATTCACAGGCCATAATTTTTAGGCATAGTTCAGGCAACCTGTTATCCAAGTGGGTAACAAGTAGACAGAGATGGAAAAACAGATGGCTCTAGATTCTCTGTACTGAACCCTCTTAGCATTCACGTGCTCCGCGTCTCTACTTTGCTGGATTTGATTTGTTTGTGTCACACTTGC
>NW_008656491.1:9445-48803 GCF_000695815.1 Acanthisitta chloris | reverse complement strand
ACAGGTATTTTCCACATATCTGCGAAGAGAAGAAGAAGGATCTGTAGTGGGTTTATTCACAGTATAGTCTCAGAGGTTGAAAGCAGAGCTCTGGCTGAGGAAGGGGGTAACACATATCACATCTGTCTCAATGCTTAGACCTACACCTTAAGTTGCCTCTAATGGCTATGTTAAGCAAAATAGGAAGTTAGAGAGATACACATCAACATTGCTAACCTTTTTTTGCACTGATATAGGTTTGAAAATCATGGCCACGTTGTTTTTATGCACCACTAATGTGGACAGCTTGGGCTTGCATGGGTTCCCAGTGCCAGCTCCTGTGCAATACACCAAGCCTTCTCTGCAAATAGGATTCAGTTTTGGTTTGCTTCTGGTAGTGACTTGAGATCCATTTCCTTGAGCACTTGCCTGCTGAAGACAGACAGATCGTCATTGAGATGAAACTTTTTTCATGTGGCTACATTGCATGGCATATGAAAGATTTTCTCATTTCTTTCTAGAAATGGATCTGTCAGTAGAGAATGATTGGTCTCACTGGACATATGGGCAGTTAGAACTAGGAAAGCTGAATGTCACTAAGAGATGGTAAAAATGAAATGTTTGACTATAAATTATTTTGTATGTCATATTTAGATTACAATATATAAAATGCAAGTAGTCAATATGAGTTATGTAGCAGACACCAGAACATGTCAAGAAATGTTCTATTTTTGATGAAAGTGAACTATGATGGAGACCTGCACTGACTTTGCCGGAGACATAAGTTGTTGATACTTGTTCCAAAAGTAATACCTGCAGCAAACACTTCTGAAATGACAACTTGCAGAACATTGTGGGATATTTGCTGTGTAGGAGTTATTAAGAGGACATTTGAGATAACAATCTTCAATCCAATTCTGAAAAACCTCAGCAGTTGCTCAGAAGACAGGCAGTAAAGCAGACTACTGTCTTGTATCGAATTGTCTGCCTGTGAGATCTGTACAAGCAGTTCAAATTTGTTAAAGGAGGAATGCACAGAGTTTTTATGAAAAAAGTTGGGTATTTTCAAAGTTCGTATTAAATGCAAGGGATTATTTTTGTTATCATCAGGGAGAACTGGATTCTTTCCTGTAACAGTGATTCATGCAGCTGATTATATCTCACCTTCCAAACTCTCCACATGTCTGTGTGTTCGACCTCATGGCCATTTCCAGGAACTTCTTGGCACACTGGTGCCTTGCCTTACAAAGATGAGCCTGTGCCTTTAATCACCAGGCATGTTTTCACCTAGAAATTTGCATCTTTAGGCCCTATTTTGGCTGTTTCGTACTTCATCTTAGTTTATTGAACCAGCCTCAAAACGGTCAGAATGGAGCTGGGTGCATGGCCTGGAGACTGAGGTTGCTTCCCTCCTGGCAATGGAGCGCTTGGGCATCATGGATCAGTTGGTTCTCCCTCCCTGTGTCATGATACTGTTACTCCTGTTGTTGAAAGGAGAGGAGAGAAACAGGCTCTTCACCAGTCCTCTCTTCTGTTGACTAAAGCTTGGACCAAAACCTGCAGAGAGCAGCCTCAGGTGATCCCTCATCCCAGCCTTACCTGAAACACAATGCCAGTGGACTCTGGCAAGGTAGTTCAAATTCAAGTCAGGACTGAAATCAAACAATTCTACAAGTTGAGATGAGCACCATGTTTTAGACTCCACACCAGAAACTGATAGCACCAGTTTCCTCAGTTCTGGAGGAAAGTTAAAATGGAATTTCATTTTAATTTGAATCAGTCTGGCCATCTCTGAGTTTGACTAGGCTATGAGGCGTTTCAGTTGGCTGAGACACAGACTGTTTAATAGGCAGTGTGCCCATGGGAACAAGAGCATCTATAGAGCATTTTTCAGGATATACTGTTCCGTAACTTGCTGAAACTGCAAAGGGCAATAAGAAAATGGGTGATGCACAGTACATGAACTTTGAAAATAAAGTTCAGATGATAATTCTTTATAGGGCCCTAACTCTGTCTGAGGGGTTGCATAATGTTTTTTTTTAAAAAGTGAAGCAATATTTTTTTTTACCTTCAATAGCTAAATTATGAGATTCTTGTACTATAGTAGTACAGTACCTTTGGCAAGCATTCATCATGTACTGTCATCATCATGTACTGTCTGTGTCTGAGAGCTTATACCTGAAAGGATTGCTTGAATAAGACAAAGAGACAAGTTGTTACGAAATTTGCACTCCTGCTGACATTTTAAAATTTCTAGAGATCATACTACAATATTCCTGTTATCATTGCCTTGAGATTAACAAGAATATGACACAAAATATTGATGCAAAATGTGCATTTTACTTAGATATTAACATTTTAAAATAGTTTTAAAGTTTTCTACAAAATTGCTTTAATTCAGTATATATGAGGAGACACTATTACATGATAGTCTGTGGTCTTCCTTGGCTCAGATTAAGATGAATGCATTAACCTTTTTCAAATGTCATCTATAAAATCCATGCAATGAAATAGTTAAGAACGTAAGCTCCAACCCAATCAATATTTATTTCTTGGTAAAACTGGCTCTGCAGCATATCTTGCCATCTCTATAAATATTTCTATAGCAACCTTAACAATTGTGTCTGTTTCCTTTCCAAGCTGATGCAGAATTTCTGAAGGTGTCCTAATTTGTTAATAACACAAATATTGGAAGTTGACCCCAAAGTTTGCTTCACAAAGTCCTTCTGGTCTTGCTCATGGCTGCAGGAAATGAAAAATTAAAGGCTGAGACCACACAGATGCTGTTATTCAGCTTGAAAGCTATAACAAACCCTGGTGATCCCTGCAATGCATCATTCAGTGTTGCTGCATGTGGTGCAGAGAAGACTAGGCAGATTTGACTCATTGTGGCAAGTACAATTTGAAGGCATGCTCTAAACCAGGGGATGTGTGGGGAAATAAAGCAAGCACCATCAGCAGATGGACAGAGGTTTAAAATGAAAATTAAAAAAGGCAGCAGACAGCATCTGAATGTTAGCTAGAATTAGCTTTTTGGTCACATTTTATTTCATGGGCTACCATCACCATCAGAGCAGCAGTGTGTGGAGTGACTTGTGCCACAGCTGGCAGTCAGCAGTGCCTCGGGGCTTGGGCCAGCAGGGACACTGACTACTGATGCATCCTCTGCTCCTCAGAGTACGTGCATCTCCACAGACTAGGACAAAGATCAGTATAAGGGCAGAGAGGGGAGAGGAGGAGTACAAGCACATCCAGTTTTTATGACACTCTCAGTGCTCTTCTCTTGTCTTTGACACCTGCCCTGCAGTACACAGAGGATACTTCTAAATAATATCTTGTCATGAAGACCAAAGCAATGATTACACTCTGACTCAGTTAATAAGTCAATTTTATTTCACACTTGTCTAGGAAGTTACAGTAAGTAACCACATGGCAAAGATGATCTTCTGGGCAGAGAATGAGAGGTTCTTTAAATTGTCCAATTTTTTTAATACCTTGCCATTCAAACCACGGGAGTGCCATACTACAGTCATATAATAAAAAGAAAAACAACACCAAACCCACAAAACAAAAAGCAAAACAACTAACAAAACCTAAGCACAACAATAAAAAAGCCTCCCACCTTTCTCTTTTCCACTTTGTCATTTCAGCATAGGATGTTCAAAACCTAATTTTTTTGTTCATGTGTTTTGGTAGGGGCTGGGGTAGAAGGATGTAAACAGCTATTAAAAACAGGTTACCCATGACTTGCTGGGAAAAAGAAGTAAAACTTACATTTCATCATTAAGTTTGCTGTTTGGTTGAAAATGTAAAAGTTGTTCACGTTATTACTTTGCAAGGCTCCTCGATTTGCCAATAATCTTAATTTATGCCTTCATTTCTCCCATAAGAAGAATGTACTCAGGGCTGGGAATTCGGTATATAATGAGACTTTATTTGTATTTGAATTTTAAATTGGTAAATTGCAAAAAATGACCAAAATATTGGCAAGATTAAGAGCAAGTTAAAAACGAAGTGCAAATAAAAGGTTAAGCAAATGTGTGTATATATATACACCCTATCTTGCAGAATGTCCTCCAGAATAGCTTTTATTAATCTGTATTGGAGTATCTCTGTTAATGGAGCTTCAGAGCATGTTTACCTTTCTCACAGCTGTAGCCAATTGGTCACCCATAGTCTCTGTGAAGTATATTACATTCTCATTATTTGCTCTAGTTCTGGCAGCGAGACACCATTTACTTTAAAGGCAGAAGGAAGAAAGAGAAGAGGATGGTTTCAGAGCATATGGTGAGCGAGTGCTCTGAAAAACATCCTCCAGCAAATCCAGCTGTATCTGTGTAAGATGCTCCTGGCATCAGCTGATTCTGAGTAGCTGTGGTGCTTGGGCAATGTGACTTAGACATCTCAAACTCACATTTCTTGCACCTCTTAACCTTTGATGTTGTGAATTTGAACTCATCAGGAAGTGAATAAACCAGCACAGCTATGGCATGGACACATGGCCCACTGAGCCATCCTTGATTCTGGTTGGTTATTTTGGTAGGAGGGACATTTGTGTGAAATCTTCAGACAGCAAGGTTCATTTAGCAGAGTCCTGACCCTGTCTTTGTTCTGACTCAGTCCTCAGGAATATGATTTCTCTGACAGAGCCTGATGAACAATTGTTACTAATGGTGGTGACTGCACCACGAGGCTCTGCTTACAACATGTGGCTACTAAAAGCATTTTGTTGACATTAAACAAATTGATGAAAAAAACAGACTGACAACTATTTTATTGGCCCCAGGAAGGGATCTGGTTTCCCTTGCCTGTCAGGGTAAAGAAGCCCATCAGTAAGTAAATTCTTTATTTTTGCTTTAACCAGAAAGCAAAAATATTTGTTGTTTGCAAATGCAATACAGATGTGGCCCAGGTATCCAGCAGGTGTGTTTGATGATCAAAACCTTTAGGTTTCTGTTTCTTTGTTTTTCTTTAATGATTAAGAATTGCATTAGCACAAAGAAAAGTTGATTGTAATTCCCTCACTCCATCTGACCTGTTTCTGTAATAAGAGAATTTTTCAGATTAGCAAATAAATATATTTGTGGCAGAAAAGAAGCATAATGGTTGAGGAAAGTCAAAGGCATTGATTTTTTTCTGTTGGTGGTGGTTTTAATGGATAACATGGATTATTCTTTACGTGCTTTGCTCTGATGGTTAACTAGGCATATTGAGCTCCAAGGAATGCATGGGAGTAAATGGATTTGTCAATAGCATCCTTAGTTCCCATGAACCAGGAGAAGTCCATAGGTGTTCATGCAGAACACCTCCATGGGCAATAGAATTTGTATTTTTTCATATATATTTTTTACATACTGTTGTATCCTGTATATTTGAATTTCACATTGTTCTAATGCTCAGTTATTGAAGGTTGCTGTGTTCAGCTATGAGGGAGAGCTCTTGGGAATTGAATTTGAAAGATGTTTCTGTTGCTACTACTAGGAACAAGTTACTGCATGGTAATGAGAACAGCAGGTTGCACCATGCAGAGGAGTTCAAAGTCAGTGCAGAGTGAAGCAGATTTCTGCAAGACTCTTGGCTTCACATTGTTCTCTGAAGTCTCTCCTGCCACACAGTAGAGATGGTGTGATACCCAGGAAGCACTGCTTTATTATGATCATGGAATGGTTTAAAACAGGAGTCTGTGGTTTGGTAAATTGGTTAGAACCAATCTGTAGTGTTCATACATAAAATGTGATGTAAAACCAAAGTAAATTGTATTTTAATTCAAACACCCAAAAAGTAAACCCCTTAATATTCTGATTGAAGGTGCTTATCTGGCTATCTTGCAACACACCTGAGAGTTTATGAAGTATCCCAATAGTGACACCAGAGTGGGCTGAATCCTACTTCAGAAATTGCAAAGATGCTGTAGCAAACTGGTAGCATTATTTATGCTTGTGTTTACTAGATTATGGTTACACATACTGTCTTTACTTTTAAGTTTTGCAGACTCTTTAATCTAAATAAATCAGTCAAGTACTTTCACCATACTCCTTTGTATCCATACCAGGTCCCACATGCATTTGATATTTAATGAATTGTTCTCTTAATTAATCATTCTGTGAAAGGCCTGTAGTTTATTTGTTTCGTATGTATGCTGTTCCTGTGGTTGTTAACCAACTAAGAGAGAAATCTGAAAATAAGTAAATAAATAAAATTGAAAAGAGGAGGAAAAATTCCACAATTCTAAGGTATAAGTGAGACAGTCAAAAAGCCAATGAATGCTAAAAGAAACTTTCTTATGTCTTGTCAATAAATATAACAATAAGACATTTAAATTTCTGGAATCCTACTAAGATGATATCCTCTTCCATAATAAAAGGGATTGTGTACCGGTGTAAGATACACTGCAAAATGATACTACCTTGATGCAAGATGGATGTGCAACATCAGCAGTGAGCACTCCCACACTATTTAGGTGTCACGTGGTCTGTGGGCTTGTAAAACTAAATGAGTTGCTTGTGAAGAAATCTGTTTCCAAAGGTGCCACAACTGTAGTAAGTCAGCCAAGGAATTGCTCTGATGCCTCTCCTGGTGCCTCCAGTAAACTTCTGCAGCAAAGAGATGTAGTACTCTCCTTACTGTGATACATCTTTTTTTCCCCCTAGAAATCTTTTTACATTTTGGGGCAGTTGTTCCCTGCCTTTTCCTAATCGCTGATGTGAAGATTACTAGTTCCCAGACTGCACTATGGACACAGGCTCTTTTGGCACACCTCCACATCCCAGTATCTCTTAATCCTCTGGTGGCAGCAGGTACTTCTGTACAGCAAGTACTTCTGTACAGTAAGTGGGTAGGAACACTGCCTTGTTCTTTGGCAGTGTCTTGTTGGTCCTCTGGATTGTTCACATCCTTTTGTAGTAATTCCTATATCCAAGTTAAAGCTCTACCATATTTTCTTGCTGGGGGAGACATTCACTTAAATATTTAGCTAAGGGAGGCTAGAGTTCTAAAGACTCCAGTGCTGCCCAAAGTCCATACCTGCCTCATATAGCCCAGTCCCATTGTAGCTTGCCTTTGTTTCCAGCAGCCACTTGGACCACGCCTGACCTCTGCACACAGTGTCCCCTGTCATTGACATCTCTGTAGCAAGCTGCTTGCTTTATTACATATTTGTGTAAACTACTATAAACTCTAAACAGGACTGGATTTAATTTTGTGCAGCTTTTAGTCACAGCCTGCTGCTGCCAGCTGGCCTCAGAAGACTAATTTTCCATCACCTGCAGTTGGTCAGACTTGCCCAGTCTAAGATTGCTGCTTATCACTGTTGTTTTAATGATATTGCATCTGGCACTACAAATCAGTTGGAATCAAAACATTCATTTAATAGAACAGCTGCAAATATGGCAGCTGAATGACAGGTGACTGGCTTTGGCTGTGCATACACTTCCAGAATCCTTGCTTTTGCTGGAATTGCACTGCAGACATCATCCTCTGAACTAAAGCCCTCTGCATCCTTAGACTGTGCATGCACTGCTCACTCCTTTCTTCCTGAAATAACTGCAGCACAGGAGATTACAGATGGCTCTATTTCACATTCTCCTTGCACCTCTCCCTTTCTTGCTCTTCACACCTCTCTTTAGCTTAGACCTATTTCTTTGTGTGGGTTTTTGGTTGTTTTTTTTGTTCCCAAACTGATTTTGCTGGGTTTTTTCCTAATCATTTGGGTGGTCCACGTGGGATGGTAGTGTTTGGAGGTGCCTCTCTGGAGAGAAAGCATTGCTCTTTCAGCAAAATCTCCTGCAGCTGCGATCCTAGGTTGGTAGGGAGTCATTTCCAAAAGTTTTCACTTCTGAAGTTAAAATTCTTGCTACTTATTTTCATGTAATTACTTGGTAGGTCTCTTCTGGCTTAATTCGCTTAGGATCACAATGTTTATGCAACATTTCTACTGGACATCTGGTGTTTCAGTTATTGTTCTTCACAATGGTGTTTACCTTACTTTTCCTTTTTAAGTCTCAATGTGATGGCTAATACATACACTCCCCCTCCCCCAACTTCCATTTCTTTATCTTTTAGCAATTGCCACTAGTTTTTTTTATACAGAGTTTATTTTCCCTGATTTTATGTTTGTGCCAGATTCTTTGTCAGAAATTCAGCATGGCCAATGATTTGAGTCACTCTATGCTAATCACCTTCTCTGCCTTGCTGTGGATCTCACTAGACTGCCTTCACCACATTTCACATACCACACATTGGCTCATAAAACAAGAGAGTTTTGTACTGGTAAATCTAAGTTGCTCTTTATTTAGCAGCTTGCTTCAGAGGTGCTGCAAATGCAGCATAGACTCCACCTATCATATATAGGTGGAGGTTATGGTTCTTCCATCTAATTGTTCCTTCTTTTTGTCCACCTATCATATATAGGTGGAGGTTACGGTTCTTCCCTCTAATGTTCCTTCTTTTTTCATTTTATGTACTTCAGGTCTGAACAGGGAGAATATCTCTAGGGCAGAGACAGTAGTTTAAACTCTTATTTTCCAAGAGTGTTTAGTACTTCTGCAAACAGCTTGCTTACTCTTTCTAGGAAAGCCAGTTCACTATGCACCCAGCCAACAGTCTGAGGCTGTGCCAGGCAGGCAGTCAACTAGAGTTGTATGTCTATCATTTTTTTGTTCTGGGAAAAAAAATCCCTCTTTTTTTCACCCACTGAAATAACTCCACCTTTTTGAACAGGAATAGGATTTTAAGATCTGTTTGATGAGAGGGAATCTGGATGTGGGACCAGGATGTAGGAAGCTTGAGTTCATTCCTTAGAAATTGCTGCAGAACTTCAGTGACCTAGTCCAAGACATGTATGCCCACCACCTACCAGATCTCCTGTATAAGGTGATTTCTAGACCTCATTTTCTGTGTTACCTATTGTAAATGATTTGGATTAGATGCTGGTATTCTTTGGCTAATAAAGTAGTGACCCCTCCAGCAATGTGTAAACTGTGTGAGGCAAAAAAAACCCCAACAGCCCAGACTGAGGAGAGAATGTGTTTTTCAGGTGGGATTGGACTTTGATAGAACTCAGGGGACTGAGCTTACCCCACAGAGAAATTTTGCTTTACCCACAAGTTGTGAAAAAATGATGACTGCTCATCTGACCTAATTTATTTTTGCCCATCAGTAGAGCTTTCCTCAGCTTCAAAGGTGAGTACTGAAAGTGTAAAACCATATTTTGAAAATGCAGTGTTGATATACCAGAGAATGTAGCTAAGCTTATGAAATCCACAAGCCCAAAAATGTTTGAAGAACTTTAATGTATTGAAGTTTTAAGCCACAAGTTTCAAGGAAGCAGTTAATGCACAACTATGATATTTACATTATATATGTGATGTAATATTCACAGATCTCAGGGCTTCAGTAAATGCCACACAATTGAAAAAATGTATTTTGTGTTAATCCTGTAAATTAGACCTACTTTTCTCCCCATTTTAAGGCATAGAAGTGAAGGTACACATGCATGTGGAGATTATGCAGGTGTGTGATAGATGTATTATTCTGCATCTAACTTAGAAACCTTAGCCAAGCAGGAGAGAAAGGGAGAAGCAAATCCACAATATGATGGTTTAACCACTGTTAAGAGAAGCCAAATACTTAAGATTTTTTTTAACTAAATGGTGAATTTAGTTACAGTGGATGCATATTTTTAAAATTGTAGTTGTAGAGTTTATGTACGTCTTAAAATGAGAAACTTAGAAGAGGATCAACAAAAATGACAGAGTTGTGTGCTTTTTGACTATGCTTATTCATATTTCGTGTTCAGTTAAATTGTCTGGGTTTAGTTATTTGCATCTTTTCTTTGACTGGAGAATTCTCATATCTTTTTCAGCCTTTTACTCTAGGTTGTTTTTCTTTTTTGTTTTGACTATTAACAAGTTTTTTGATACTGCTATCACACAGATAGATGCAATATAGCAGTCTTTAAAAAATATAAATTGTTGTGCCAAAGTAGCACAAACTATCAGACCTGGAAACAGGTCTGAAAAAAAACAGTAGGGTGTAGCCATATGTAGAGAGCTGCTTGGGATTCATCATCTTCAACAATTCAAATTGTTATTCCTCATTGTGGATAATCAAGGGGTGGTGGAATTAAATATGCAGTTTTATTTAGCAGAAATGTTTTGAAGATGTATGGAATTCTTTATGAATAATTCATGCTCTTTAAGATCAGAAGCACTGAAACAAAAAAAGGTGGGAAATTCTGCTGGGATGTGCCAGTTTAGAAACAAAGCAGCACTCTTGCCACATGTACATGCAGCTGAAACAGGATGGCTCTAACATCAGGGAAAAAAAATCTTTGCTAAAAAGTCTGTAGCAATATGGATGATCTCTTCTTCAGAAAGTAAATTATTCATTTTGTCCTTGATCAATTCCAGTTAACATGTATTTGTGGCTCACAACTCTTTCTCTAAAACATAAAAGGTGCTCACAAGGGAAAAGAAAAGTCACACTTGGGGAAAAAGCATCAAGAAAACCCTGCCACAACGTAGCCTTCTCCATCTTATGCCCCTACCAGGCATCTCTGATTAAATAACCCTTTCAATGACTTTGTCACTAACAAGTTATTTAAATTTTCCTTGCCTCTCTCAGTACATTGCTCTGCTTATTTTTCTACAAGATTAGACACAGAATTGAAATGAAAAAAAGAAAAGAAATATTGGAACGTGCTTTCGATTTGGGGCAGTTGAGCAGCAGCAGGTGTAGTGTGGGCTGTAGGGTGAAGCCTGTGAGGGATGTGTGACAGAGCTGTCACCTCATGCAAACTTTCTCGTGTTCCCTTTTGTGGGCCTGCACTAGCAGATTAATGCAGGTAGTAGCCAACTATCTTTCTCTATCTGCAGATGGAGTCCCTAGTTTTGCAGTCCATACTGAAGTCAGTGGGAATCTGCTGATCCTTAAAAATCATTTCTTCTTATTTGAAGAACCGTGACTTTGTGGCACATGCAAATTGTCCCCCAGCTGCTTACTGCAGAGTATGCTGTGCATCTTGTCACTACTGGGGAGCCCCTGTCAGTGGACAGGCTTAGAGCCTTTTTCCATTTGTCACATTCCAGCAATACCTTTTGTCAGGGATGTCCTCCCCATTACAGGGAATGCATGAAGCAAAGCATTCTCTCGAATTGATATTTCTGTCTGTTTTTCCTGTTACTTTGGTGACTTCTGGATGATCTGTAGATAAATTTTTATCTAACATTTTTCTGGATGCCAACTGTGTTCAGCATTCAAAAGCTGAAATACTTCTGTAAATGTTCCTATATATAACCAGAGTCCTTCTTACCACACGTGTGCTGGCTCTTAGTGTGTCTTCTCTTGTTCTCAGTGATGAACACCTTTAACACTCACGACATAACACCTTTGGTTACATAGATATGGGTTAGGTAGAAGCATAATGTGTCCAGTTACACCTTAATACTAGCACACTAGATTACAAAATGACACTAGTCTGGAGGAGCCAAACAGAACAGAAATGCGTCAGTCTTTTAAAATGCTGCTTTGCCACCTGTTTGTTATTTTTTCCAAACATAAATAAAACTATAGTTTGGTGGTGAGGTTCATCCAAATCAAACTGTCTGAACACTAAGCCATTTTTAGAGCTGCCGCAGTGTACCCTGCACCACTTCTTTTTCATTTTACATGCATGCAGAGAAGGTCAAGCAGTGAATTAGCAGACACCTTTGATGGTGTCAAAGATAAGAACCTGCTTCAATACATTATCAAATAATAGACTATAAATTATGTAAGCACTGAAATGCCAAGCAGCAAACAGCATTTTCACTGCTAAATAGAATCACTGAATTCATTAGAAACTGCTAACCTAGATGATATAATTATTCTGAGGAATCTGAAGATTAACTCTTTGTTACCATCCTTCCTTTTCTTTCTGCCTCTCTATCAAATGCAGTCTTTTTTCGGTCATGTTTTGTTATTATGTGATGCTCCATCAAGCCCTGCCACCAACTTGCAGAAACTGTTTCAGCTCATGTTCAGACCAACTGCATAAACTGACAGATTACTAGAGCATCTCTGCAGAGGCACTATATAGGAACAAAATGTTGAGTATGCAAAGCTTGGAAGTAAAATGCCCCAAAATGGTGTTGTCAACACAGAGCTCTGATCCTTTGTGTGCTGCTTAGCTCCAGAGCTTCCATAAGCAGATGACAGAGAGGTGACAAAGCCAGAGGCTATGTATGCATCAGTGTGTCACCTCCTGACACAGATCTTGCTGTCTCTGGGAGATGGGAACCCTAGCTAGCCAGGGCTTTGAGCATCTGTGGTAGTGAGAAGGTCTCAAAGGAGATGGAAACAAAAGAAAAAAATTGAATATGTAAAAGACAGATTTTATAGAAATTAAACAATTATTTTATTTTTTTTTAAATAGAGAAGCCTCAAAATAAATAGGATAGACAGAAAAGTAGTGAGCACCTTGGTTTCAGGGGAAAACCCCAGCTCATTAGTAAGAGCTTGATGTATCCAAGTCAAGGGAGTGTTCTAGAAGTTGAGGCATCCTTGGAAAGGCTAGTGTTTTATGTGCAACTTGTTTTTACAGTTTCCAAGAGGCCGTGGACAGATAGTGTTCTGCTAATACAGACACACAAGGGCAAGGAGTGCCACATATGCAAAGTACCGTCATCATTTATTGACAAAATGTCTTATGGACTCAATGAACTAAGTAAAACTTAGGCTAAAACCCCCCAAACCCCTAGGTAAATACTAATGAATGAAAGGGCCATAGCCCAGTGTGGTACTTGGCCCCTATTTCAGTTTGACAAATGACGTGATGATTGGGTGCATAGTGGGACTCAGAGGCAATTGCTGAACTCTATAGGGAAATGTAATAATTCCTATACTCTTTCTACACAGACTGCTATCAGGGCAGTGTTTTGTGAAGCCACTAAAATTGAATGCATCATTATAAAAGGATAAAAAGCATAAAGTTAAAATACATCAGAAGTACCAAATCAAGGCATTTGCCTCTGAATATTTTACTTGCTAAGCCTTTTTCTTTCAGAAAACTCTGCAATTCCTAAAAACAACCCTCTTCTTTTTGTGACCGTATATATCTTTTAGGATGAAAAGTAAAGCCTGTTTTTTTACATTTAACTCAGTATTTCAATGTACTGGGAAATTTTGTTAAAGCCTCCAAAGCAAAGACAATTCGCAAATTAATTTCTCTACCACTCTGAAAAAAAACCTCATCAAAAGAGCATGCCATGTCCTTTGGCACTGTGTTTCTGTAGGAGAACCTAGGGCAGGGAACATAATGATGTGTTGCATAGCTGAATTTTGGTCTGATAATTTCTACACTTGTTATAATTTGCTAGTAATATTACTTAAGGCAGGGCTGTAGTTGTTCTACATCTTTGTTCAGGTGGTCTTGCTTCCTTCTTCTGCAAACAAACTTGAAGTGAATGATCAGAGAAAGATCTTTTTCCTCTTGTTTAATCCATGCACCAAGTGACCAGATGTCACTTGGTTATAGGTGCTCAGAAGTAGATTAGCTCAACGATGGAGAATAAAAAAGAAAATACTTCAATGCATTTCTTCAGAACAGGGCAAGCTGTCCCTTGCCAGTGGAAGTGCCTAACCAAGGAATGTTCTCAAGCAAATATCCAAGTTTAAGCATGAGTTGAGATTTCAGTATGCATGAAACAATTCAAATGCATAAAATTAGACAAGCATTTGGCAAGCAATGATTTCAACTCTTAGTAATGATCCACTGTCCTTACTTGAATCTGGAGGCAGAAGGCTTATATGACTGACTCAGAAGTTAACTGCTGGAAAGTGCCTCCCATTTCTAGAATTATCAGTACCAGTATACTTCTTTGCTATAACTTCTATACAAGACAGCGAGTATGCTGAAGAGAAGACTTTGGAGATTAACATAAGTATTACATTGAACACAGTAGAAGCTCTTCAACTACTGTAGAAAGCTAATTCTCTTTAAGTCAGGACTGGCCATTGTAGGATCTCACATGTCTGAAGATGGTGACAGTGTTCACACCCAGGATTTGCTATTCTGTCTCCAGAAGTGGTCATAAATGGACACCTTAAGCAGGCAAACTTATGTAATAGCTTCCCCTAGTATGCTGTCAGCCTCAAACTTCATACTTCTCTGAGGATTTCCTAAGTCTCCTGTGGCTTGTTCATTTAGCGACCCTAAGTCATCTCTCTTCCAGTTAACCATCTAACTTTTCTTTGAATCTCTTGCTCCCACAATATACCTTAAGAAGGAATTACACAGATCTGCTATCTGTTGTGTTAAAAAACAGCTCTCCTGCTTCATTTGATGACCCATAGTTCTTGGAATTAAAAAGACAGTAAAAATGTTGATTCCAATCCATCAATTCCATACCACTCCTTATTTTGTAGACTTGTACCAAATTCTTCTAAATCAGCTTTTTTTCCCCAGCTTCTTTCACCTTGACTCCTGTGTCCTAGCTTCTTCTTCTTTTTTTTTTTTTTCCCCCCCCAGGTCAGAACTGTCCCTTTTTTTCCCCCATAGCTATTTGATGAAGAATTTTGTCAAAAACCTTTTGGAAACACAAATAGCCTGTATCAATTAGATTCCCCCGTTACTGCAAGGATCTCTAAAGCAGGATTTTCCTTTTCAGTTTCTCACAACTTTGGCATTTTTCCATGCTCTTTAGCTGCATCTTTTATTACAGTTTCTGCTAATTTTCCCCATGTTGTCATCATGATTACAGGCCTGTGATTCCCCACATCTCCCTGGGACCTTTTTTAAGGATTAATATTACACACATTCTTTAGATTCAAGGACATTTTAAGTGGTTAACATGCCTACATATTGCCATTAGTAACTCAACTACTTGATTTGAGTTTTCTTAGACCCCCTGGGTGATGGCCATTTGGTTTTTGCAATAGGTTACTGCTCATCTGGAGCTGAATTTAACCAGTGTAATTGTATTATCTGCCTTCACTGGCTCTCTGATTCCTCTTGGTACAGAGCAGTCACAGTCACAGTCACTAGCTTCCTAAGGGATATCCTTATCACTAGAGGATCCATGGATGTGGCACAATGTGATCATGCACCCCTCTTCCTGTTCTAATGATGTTTCTGAAGTCAATCATCCTGTATAAGCCTCTCCCCATCCTCTTCCTGGGAAGAAGCGCTTAAAAATAAATGGAAGAAAAGTTGAATGATGCATCCAGCATTCCCTGAATGATGGATCCAGATTCTATGCATCCAGCCTGCCCCTGCCCCATGCTATGCCATAGTCTTTGAAGGTGGTATCTGGCTTCAGAATTAGGTTGAGCTGAGAAGCCAAATAAATTTGGGACTGTGGGATCCATTGTTTCAAGTTTTTTTGCAGAATGGAGTGAATTCAGAGTTTCGTATCTGAGAAATGTTTGATTTTTCTCTAATGAATCCGGAACTCTAATCTTACCCGGGATCTGAAGACTAAGCAGGAGCAAATAATATCTACTCCTCTGCCTTGGCCTGCTGTCAGAAATACAGCACATTACTCTCTGACAAATCACTTGAAGACAAAGAAAAAGAAAAAGGATGAAACAGAAGCTATTTACAGATGCTTAACTTTGGTGCTGTCACCTTCATACATGGCAGAAACGTCACCTTCTCCTACATGCGTTGGAGAATCCTCCCTACAACAGCTGTGGTCTGTCAGTGATGAAAGCCAGAGTTTGTGGTAGGATGTGAAAGTGTGAATATTGGCCATGATCAGCCTTGGGAACTTTTTCGTGCTGCAGCTGGCATGCTTTGTGCCCAGAAACTGGATGACTTTCTGATGCTCTGTCAGCTGATGCTAGCTTTAGGTTTGCCCAAATATCCTATCTGAAGGGTCTGCTTGGGTTGGTTTTATGTTTCCCTCCAAACTTTGTAGAACCAGAATAGTGGCTCATGTACCTTGACTGTTAGTAAACCTTTTGTCTTGAAGCATACGTGTCATACTGTTACGCCTGCACAGCAAGGTTGCATAACAACATACAGAGGCTAAAGATTTTAATTTCCCAGGTTTTTTTTATTTTTTTCTTACAAGAGAGTCTTTAAAAGTCATTTTATTCCTCATTCAAAATTCAATCCTCTTCCCACAGTTCAGTGTCACTACTAGCATTTGGTAAAATCACTCCTATAATGAATTTGAATTGAGATATATTAGGGTGACCAGTGGCTTAATGGCTCAGCTGTAACTACTCCTTGAATCAGCTCCTGGGTAATAAGTGAGGTAAGAATAGCTCCTCATCTTGTGTGCTGCACTACCTGAGGTTCCTGCGGGCAATCATTATTACCTGCTACTTCATACACTGTTTGGCCAGATAATGCCTCGCAATTAGGCCTTAAGAGCAAGCAATGGAAAGCTCTCCATAAAAGCTGATTATATTAGAGCCCAGCAGCACATCCCTACCACCATTCTCTGAGATTTACTGCCTTTTTGATGTCTCACTGTTGCTGCTCTGATCCAGAGGCAAGCTGTTTATCCAGACTGCAGCAGTCCAAATCTTCAGCAGTGGTGCTCTGGCACAGCTGCACTGAAGTCAAGGATAATATGGCCTGGCTCCTTCTCACATCCCTTCATATTCCATAATGTTAGCTGTATCCTGTTGGTACTTTTCCATTTCTTTTATTGTCACACTCATTTTCAGCATGTTGACATTAACTCAATGGATTTGTTGCTGGAATCAAACTTGCTTCATGGTTTTTGCATAGATGATGAAATGTTTATTGGGGCTGTGGAAGAAAGCACAAACAGAAAACCTTGAAAGTCTGGTGAATGTCAAAACAGTTTGGGAATAAATCTTGAATGACCCTATGCTTACGCTGCCATGCATGGAAGGGATGGACAGCTTAAACTGGTCCCAACAGTAGCCTCATATCCCAAATAGATGGAAACTGCTTTGTTCGTGCAGAGCAGCAAACAAGCACAATATGCTCCTGAGGACAATGCTGCAAGCCCAGGTTTAACAGATCATTCTAGGCTTGAGAGTCTATATGGAAATTTTCAGCCTTTCTGCATGCTGAAGAGGGCATCCACATGTGGCCAAAGAGCCTTCTTTCCACTTCCCAGAGCTGCTGTGGTCTGGGAGGGTGTAAAGCAGTATTCTCTTGCATTGTGTTTAGATAAACAACAGTGATCAGCCTGAGGCTAGCAACGTGGTGCTCTCTCTCCAAGGGCACACCACACATTACTCTGCAGGGGCACAGTCACTTCACCCACGTGCCAGGCCAATCAGGAGTTGTATGAGTAAGACTGGTTAGCACTGAGCGTGAACTAATGGGCCCTAATGAAATTTCTGCTCAGCTGGGAGCACACACAGAACAGGCTTGTAAAATATCATGTAGATATGTTTCAAGAGACAGTACAAAAGCCTCACCTGAGAGCTCTTTGGTCTCCAAGCATCTTGAACTTCACCTGGGCAAGCAAAAATTAGTCAAGGTGTGGTGTTTGTCACTTGGTTTGACAATGTTTAACAGATTGAACTGCACCTTTGTGGTTCATCTTTAAAACAGCAAAGAAAGGTAAGACTTGCACCCTTCCACAGCCAGTTTGGTTTAGGTTCTTATGCCTAAATTGTGGTCAGCCTAGTCCAAAAATTATTTGTTTGTTTCTTTTTATCTGAGGCAGATGTAACACAACAGCATGTATCATTTGTTGATAAATTATATCATAGTAAACCATGTCATGCGAGTCAAAAGGGTAACGAAAATCATAGTAGGGGTAAGAAAAGTAAAATATGTTGGTAGAGTATGACTTTTCTTTCTGCTTTGAGTTTACAGCATTCAATTTAAATCATTTTTCAATACCTAAAATTTTTCTCCTCTAACCCATCAGTGAACCATATCCCAGCATCACCACAACGGTAACAGCAGGCAGAAGAACCTTTTTGAGTGAAAGACATGCAATCTGTCAGGGTGGGCAGACTAACACAAATCTGTTTGCACTTTCTTTTCCTACACAGGTCAGGGTCTTCTGGCCAGATTTCAATTTGGGTAGCTATATATTTGTTGGGACTTCAACTGCAGCTTGTAAAGTTTCTTTGAATCCTTTGAAGTGAAAGTAAGTTCTACGTAAATCATAGAATGTCAGGTGTGATGGAGTTTCAGAGACAAGGGGAATTTGAAGGCTTTGACTGGGATGTGAGGGGGGACCACAGTGCATCTCTGTTCTTCCCCAGGTTCCCCTGATGGAGGCCAGTGAGTTCCCTGGGGTGCAAGGGTCACAGGTGAATGTCCAGAGAATCACAGTGCAGATGCCAAAAGTGGCTGCAGGTGAGTCAGGGGGAGGGTAGAAATCCTGTGTGTATGTTTGCAGTTCAGGGCCCCAGAGCAGAGCTTCCTGGCTTGGGCACATCACCATGGGGATATATCTGTGTGCACAGACCTGCACCTCTCTGGAATCTCTGCTCTGCACTCCGGCAGATCTACCCACCCTCAGGCTGTGGATGTGTCATTAATTTCCCTGACATCATCTGTAAAATGATGTCAGAGGTCTTTCTGTGCTATAGAAGTGGGGACAAAAATGGGCATTAGAACTGCAAGGCACTTTGATAACATGGTAATGAGGACTATAAAGCACCTGAGAGAGATGGACAAGCTTTTTTTTCATCATCTGCAGAATCTCATTAATCTATCTGCCATTCTTCTCTTTGCCTTGAGAGCAATGGCAGGACCTTATTCTTCTCTTCCTTTTGCAGAGAGCTGTGACTGACCCATTCTCTCTGCACTGAGAGGATATGCAGGCAGATCAAGAATTGGAGGCTCCTCTTTGTCACCTTCCATGCAATAACCTGCTTCCTGGCAGAAAAGGTGTCAAAGGAAAACTATTCCAGGGAGCAATACATCACTGGACAGTCTTATAGCACCAATTTGAGCTTGCTGAAGCAACTTGGAGCTGTCCTTTTTTTTTTTTTTTCTTCCCAGGGCTTCAGCTGCATAAAGACTTAGACATGCCCAGATTTCCTTTCAATGCTCATTTGCTTACTTTTAAGTGCATGTGTCATTTTTCATTAATTTGTATTCTGAGGGGCAGATCCTGAATTTTTTTAGTCATGTTTGGCAGAACCTTGTTCCATAAATAATCCTATTAACTTTGGTGGATCTGTTTGTGGAAAACAGTACTGTTCAGCAGCAGCTGAGGAGTCCCAGCAGGAAGGGCAGGGCAAGAGTGGAAGAGGAAAATGGCTGCCAGGGATCAGAACAATATTTATGTTTTAAGGTAGTTTCACATTAGTCACTGAATGAAGTAAAATAAATTTTTTTACTCTGCTTCAGCAAAAGTAGGAAAAACCTCAGGTGCCCTTTCAGGTATGCTTTAAAACAAATGTGTAATATTCATTCTCACTGCATAGTGCTAAAAAAAGATTTGGTGACTCTTTGGCTCCTAATTGTCACCTCAGGCAGCTTATTTAGCCTACCTGTCATGAAGGTAAGAAGCATACAATACACTGTAACTCCTGCAAAGTAATTGAGCCACTTTTTTAGCCTTCCTTTATCAATATTAATAACCTACATTAATTGCACAATGCTTTCTATTTTTTTCTCCTTTTTCTTCAGTCTGCTACAGGATTAGTTAGTCATTTGCATCTTTTTTAGAGACCTTAACAAATGATAATTTGTCATTCTTACCTCTTTCACATTTTTTTCCCCTTCTTGAAGTGTCAGAACTAAATTAATTTCCCGGAAGGGTATTTAGTGTCTTTCATGTATCAATCATGGCTGATTTCTTCGTTTTCTCATGCAGAGATGATTCCTTCTAGGCTGTATGAGGTCAAGAAAAGATAAGACACAGTTTTACACGTTGCTGAGTATCTTGATAATAAATACATAAGAAGTAGAAAGTTAAGGGACCTATGGTATGCTGTAAAGATACTTCCATTTCAGACCCTTTAACTTATTTCGATGCTGGAGATGCTCATCCAGCCTGAGTGAATTTCAGCAAACTTAGTTGCTCTGGCCAAACAACGGGCTGCTAGCATTGTCTATGGGCCACTTGTAAGTACTGGAGGAATTAAGCTTCCTCTTTACAGATATCTCCATACTTCAATCTTTGAAATTCCTCATGTATGCTCTGCCAGGCAGCATTCTTTCTTTAATCTGAGATGCTAATTATGTGGCATGTTGCAGAGGCATCATCAGAGTAAAGTTTCTTTAATTCATTTGATGTCATAATAAATTGTACTTGAAAGAATTAATAGTCTCTTGAATTTCAAAGAGTAAGAAGTTCAGGTTTGTTGCTAAACTGCATAGCTTTCAGAACAGCAGGCTTGTGAACTTTGAAATGGTGGGCAGGAAGCATTGCCAGCCAATCTTTTTCATGCTGACAAACATTTCTCCTTTATTTATGGATTAAAGACTAATGGCTGAGTAGTATATTGTAAGCATGCTCAAAAGCGTCTGACAGTGTAGGTTTGAGTCAGTCTCTATTTTAAACATTCTAGGGAGATATTTTTTCCTGAGCCATAAGTAGAATCTCAAAGTAATTCAGGTGAAAGAGGGACCTGGGGAGGTCTCTGGTCCCAAGTTCTGTTCAAAGTGAGGTCAGCTGCGAGGTCAAACTGGGTTGCTTAGGGTCTTATTCAGTGTGGTCTTTTAAATCTCTGTGGAAGGAGACAGCACAACATCTCTAGCAGCCTGTGCCACTTCTTGACTGTCCTCAAGCTAAAAAATTATCTCCTTGCAGCCAGTCTGAATGTCACTTGTTTCAACTCATGTTTGTTGCATTTTGTCCTCAAACCCTGCACTTCTGCAGTGAGACTGGGTCCTCTTGTTGATCACCTGCCTATAGGCACTGGGGACTGCTTTTAGGTCTCCACAGCCCATCCCTTCACAGATGCTGGGAATTACTGTTAGGTCCCTTCCCTAGGCTGAACAAACCCTGATCTTTCAGCTTCATCTCACAGAGCAAGTGCTCCTGACCTGGCCATCTTGGTGGCCTTCCCAGAACTTCCTCAGTTAAATGATGTCTTTCTTCTACTGGGCATCCCAGATTGGATTCAGTGGTGTCAATGTGGTTGACCACGACATCTAACAAGTGCTGAATAAAGGGGAATAATCTCTTCTCTCAATTTACTGGCAGATCTGCTCCCTGAACAGGCAGTGCCTAGCCTGCTTCGCTGCAGGGAATTTGTCCACCACAGGTTTGGGGCTTTGCATTTGTCCCTGTTGGATTTTGGAAGGTTCTACTGGTACTAACATGAACAGTGTAAGGTTATTGATGTCCACAGGCAAGTCTCTTTGACACTACAGTTAGGCAAGATTTCTCTTGCCTCACATCTCTGACCTTCAGATACCCTTTTGCTGGCTGGGAAAGGCATCAGGGAAGAATATATGATACAAAGTGTGATTCTAGGCAGGCTTTAGTGTCGCTTGTGCATTATTTTGGTGTAGTCAAACCCACTCATGGACAGTGCAAAGAAAAAGTACTTCTATAACTGTGCTTCTACAGACATGTGGTAGAAACCAAGCAGATGGGCTGCGTCTTTTATTATCGACTGGGGATGAACAGACCTGAACCCAAGGAGCAGTACTGGATGGGGTGGCAAAGCCTGTTCTCTGACTTCACTGTTGTCTCTTGCATATGTCTCCTGTGGTTTGAAAATACATGAGGTGGTTATATCCTCAGATTGCCTCAGAAAAATCATATAGATAAAAGATTGAATGGGAGCTTGTCAGCCATCAAAGCCATATAAATGTTAGGGCAAAGTGAAATAAAGAAAGTCAAAATTCTCCCATTTCCCCAGCTCCTAGGACAGGTATATGCTCACTGCTGAGAAGTATCAGCAGAGATGCTAGAAGTGTCTGAGACCCTTCTGTGCTGGACAGTATCCTTTCCATGCCAAACAGATAGTCAGGACCATTTACATCAGGTCCTAATTTGTTTTTGAGGAGGGGGACATAGCTAACAGGAGGGAAGCAAGAGACACAGTGCAGTTGGTTATTGCTGCATTAGACACACTGCCATGCAGGTGCTGCTCTGCAATCTGCAGAGGTGAGATTTAATAAGGAAATAACTAATCACAGCTAAGTTTTGAAGTCAAAAGTCAGACAGGCATAGGAAATCTGCATGAGCATAATTCCATACGATTTCTAATCCTTTCCTTACACTGGTGTGTGTTCTCTTCCCGAGTCGGTGCGCTCCCTCTGGTGGCTGATTTACTGTCTCCGTTTGGCTTTTTTTTTTTTGAGTTAAGGTTGCATCTGAGCAGATGGCTAAAAGAGCTAAGAGAGCAATAAGCTACTGCTTTTATTAGGCTATTTTAACGTTTTATGTTCTCGACACTGAGGGCACAGATAAAGCCTGTCCATTCAAATGTATTTAAAAATAATCCCCATTCATGGAAAAAGATGAAACTAAAAATATTCTGTTCAGAAAGGCTATTTCTGGAAAGAACCTAAGCTACTATATTTTTATCAGGTCAATGGTCTGTTGGCCTCAGTGATCTGCTGTTTTAAAACCTGTGTTGGTAATTCACAAAAGGTAAATCAACGATGTGTCAAAGTCCCTCTTGTTAATTTCCTCTAATTTTCTCTTAGGTGTCTACCTGGTTCCATATCACATTGCAAGATTTTCTGGATAGAAAACACCTTTTTCTGCTCGTAGCATGGTAGTCAGGACAATAGATACTATTGCTGCCTGTAAAGCCATAGGGAGAATCTATGTGCTAGAATTCATCAAAAGAAGAAGAAATCTCCACTCTGAAGGATAAGCTTCTTTTGGATGCGGTTTGTATGTCATCTTTTCATACAGATGATTTATATACCTACATATTTTTAGAGAATGCTTATGGTTAAGCAAAGCCACTGTTACTGTGGCATTCAGTAATTAAACACTATTCTGAGGCTGGGAAACATCAGTAGAAACAGTATTTACTTAATTAGATGTCATGTTGTGTTTCAAAAGAGAGAATCACAAGCACACACTGATGTGAACTTGCTTGCCTGTAGGCAACTCCAACACCTGGTGAGCTTCCTGCCTTAAGAAATAAACCTGTTCCTGCACCTCCAACAGCTGGAATTAGGTGCTGAACTGACCATGTCTGCACTGTGGTGGAAAGACTTAGGTCTATATTTGAAGCAAGTTTATTGAGGGAGAGAGAGAGAGAACTGGGGTGGTCCATTTTACTCCCTGCTGTAACCTCATCAGTCGGGGTGACAACACAGCCAGGGGACAGACAGTGGTGCTTGGACACAGAATAGGGTCTGCAGAAGCCCTTGATTCCTCTGGCTTAGAACTTGCAGAATTGGACCAAAGCTAATTTCAGAGGCCAGTGCTGACATTAGAGGTCAGTCTTCTCAGCATGACTCTGTTACTACTGCCTTAATAAAGATTTTTTGATGACCATATAATCTTGAATTAACTGTCTGTCCCGGTTGCCATCTAATTTCATAATCTGTTATATTATCATTGAATATCTGTCATAATTCACTTAATTGCATATCTGTTGCTACAGTGCTTCAATTTGGGGAAATTTCTGTTTTCTTACTCAGGAAAACAGTTCACACTCTCAAGACCAATTTGCCAGCTGGAGCATAGTTCTGCAAATGGATGCAAAAATAAGGCTCTTATAAATATCTGAAAGCACCATCATCTCTGCATTTACACATCGACAGTATGAATCTGAATGACAGTGTATCACAGTCAGCCATCTCCATGGGATATGTCCTTGCTTCTAGCACATGATGCTCTGAAGGTGGCAAAGTATATAGCTGGGGCAGGTATGGGGTTTCCAGCTGCATTGCTTTCAAGAAGCTAATGAGAAAGAAGGATGAAGTATGGCCTGTGATGGCACAAAGATGTGAGGGATATTTTTGACTAGCTTTATGTAGGTCTCATGGATCCCCTGCAGCAAGTCCTTTGGGTTTACAGGCATGGTTGTAGCTCCAGCCTGGTGCTCAAGAAGGACTTGTGAGCGCAATCTCCCCAGAAAGAGACCAGGAGGTATTTTGGTGGGTTTTTTTCTCCCCACTTTATATAGATTTTCTTCCTGAGAGGAGACAAATGTGCTCCTGAACCAGTTGTGGGAGGATCATCAGCTGATTAATAATCCAGAGGACTGTTGTGTTGTGGCTGTGTGCCATTTGACAGTCATGTACAGAAATTTGGGGATTCCCAGTTCATTAATAGACATCCAAGTCTATTCTCTAACATCTTGGATCACATGTATAAAAAACCTCAGAGATCCTTCTGAATCCTCAGTTATCCTCAGATAGTTTTAGTGTGGTCCTGAATTAGTGCTTGCTCTAATGTGAATGAAATGTCAGTTCTGTTTTGCGTACTAATCTGATTTTATTGAATGTAATAACTGCATATTTCCTTCAAAGTCTTATCTCCACAATATTACAAGAAAAACTTACAGTCTGAGTGGGGATTGTTTTATCATTTAATAATCATCATCACATTCTTAACCGTTGTAAGTGAAAGTGGAGCAATGTGTACTGTACTGATAAAATGGCTTTACCAAACAAAAATGGGAAGGAGCCTATGTCCTTCCAGTTTTTCTTCATTATGCTTGTGATTTGCTGCTGAGCCTGACCCGATGTCTTAAAACATCTGTGTTTTACTAGTTCTCTTAAAATAAAGCACACTTGTTATAGTTTTGGAAGTCACTATTAATTGGAAAGATGTCTTCTAGCCCTAGTGATATTTTTTGATCTCTTGGCTTGTGCATATAGAAGAATTATTGCTGTCATCTTGTGGTTTGATATATGAAACCCAAAGTTAATCAAACTGTGATGTCTTCATATCAGTGAAAATTATTTTGACATTCAGAGAATGTTACCATGTTTTAAACTATGTCATAAATATTACTATCCATTTCATCAGTAAAACATGACGTATTGATGTATTTCAGGATGAAGAGATATGGCCTAAATTCCTCTGTAACCAAAGAATATACCTCAAGATTCACCTTTTGTATTTTTGGGGCCTTTTTCAGCCTGCTTTTAGTCTGCAACTGTAGAAGCTAAAGACTTGCTATTGAAAAGACAAAGCCCCAAAAGCCTCAAATGAATTGTCTTCCTGGCATTTGTTTAAATACTGAAATGTGGTGTTACTCCAACTTGCAGTGGGCTACAGCAAAATGTTAATAAATGGGGATTTGTTTGGTCGTAGGGTGGGATTCTGCAGTTTTCACCCCATTGAATATGAAGGCAACTGAAGGCTTTACCCATTTCTGAAGACCTTGTAGATCAAAGATGTTTCAAATGAAAGGAGAGAGAGAGAGAGATGAGGAAGAAGTCACTAATGGTTTAGAAATTGTTTATTTTCTGGCAGTCACTGTCATTCTCATCAAACTTGGCAAAATGAACTCTGTTTTACACATATAACTAAAGGAGTACTCTTACAATTCAACATAAGCCTACCATTGTTAGAGATCATAATGACTTTTTCTTACTTTTAGTTTATGTTCTCCATCTTGAGTAGGCTTGAATGACTGGGAGAAAAATAACAAGTATTTGGTGATATCTGACAAAATTGGGATAACTCTTAAGGTAACTTTAAAAATTGCGTTAATAAGGTTTTTTAATCTGAATTAGCTCCTTTCAGAAATATCTACATTTTGAGGCTTATTTTAAGGATGAGAATGACGTAATCTTTTGGTCAGCACACTTCAGAGGTTCTGTCTCTTTACATTTGTTTATGCTTTTTGATTATGGAATAAGAAAAAAAATAAGCAACAATTTAAAAATCCAGAAAGCCAAGCTAACTGCAGCTTACAACAAGATTTTTAAAAATCCTTCTGAGCAATATGAAGGTTTAAATGGGAGTAAAGTTCAGCAGAATTACCCATGGCTCCCACACTTGCTTAAAACACACATGATTTAAAAGCTCTTTGTGTTGAAACAGCTATTTACGGTTCAAAATAAAAACAAAACAAAAAAAAAAACCACACCAAACAAAACCTTCAAAACAAAAAGCATAAACCAAAACAAAAATAAAACAACAACCCAACACCTTTATCTCAGAGTTCTCATACCAGGTGTCTTCTAGACAAACCCTGGTTCTAGATGATAGCCCGGTGCGACATGACTGAGTGACAGCAAAGGGTTCACAAGGTCCCTTCCTCAAGGATTAATATTTGTAAGAAGATATTTTAGTTCAGTCAAAAAGTAAACAAAACAAATAAGGACTCAAAGACAGGATTCAACATCCAGGCTTTCTGATGGTATTACTGAAACTGTTTTCCTCCTGTTGTGCCACAAATAGCCATTTGGCATATTTCTGGGATTTCTTTTCCAGATGATGAAATTACTTTACCAGTCCACAGGGACTATTGGAATTGTGGCATTTTCTTCTGTTTGGGTTCCTATAATGATGACAAAGAAAAAAGGAGATGAATCAGCAAGTGCATGAAGAATAATCACAGTTGAAAAAAAAGGCATGTTATTTAGCTCTGGCTTTAGGACTGTAGAGCTTTTAACCTATCAAATAGATTATATGCCATGTTAAAAAAATAACACATTTCTTTTGCCTGGGAGCAACACAAAGGCCCCTGCTCTTGGATCCATGGAGGGGAGCATAAATACTGCCATAAATACAGTGTTTCTCCTTCAGGGACAAAAGTGACTGGGCTGCAGAAAGTAAAAATGCTTTGTTGTCCCTTCGCCTTGCCAAACAAGACATGCAAAACAGTGCAGCTGAGAAAGACTTTTTCCCAGTGTAGATATCCAGTACATTAAAAGAGCCCAGGTTAGTAACAGCTGGGGCCCATGATTTCAACACCACTTTAAATATAAAATACTTATGTCATGGAAAATCAGCATTGCTTATCTCTATCCCTACTCTTAAGGCCATTAAGGATCTGGGATCATGAAGTGAAACTTGCTGAGAAGTCATCCCCCAAGAGCCACATGGTTTGTCCCAGCTTTTGGGGCGGATCTTCTATCCAGGGAGTTGGTCTGGGAGGTCTCTGTGTTCCTCCGTTTGAGATGAAGGAGACAGGCACAGATGTGAAGGCAGAGATGTTGCCAGTCCTTGCCTGTTTGCTGTTTTTCCTGGTGGGCTGCTTGGGATGCCACCACCACGGCTGTCACTGCATGGACAGGGTCTTCATTTGTCAGGAAAGCAAGGTGGTCCAGGTTCCCCGGGACATTCCCACCAACACCACCGAACTGTAAGTAGGAAAAGGGAGTAGTTGCAAGCAGTAGCCTTGTTGCTGGCTCTGAAAACAAACTGCTGCTTGGCAAGCCAAAGGTCGGGTTTGTAGGGAGTCACTTGGGAGACTTAACGCCAGCTGTTAGCAAAGCACAGCCCTTCCTCCAACACTCACTTAATTACAGCTTGAAACTCCTCTCCATTTCTCTGATCGTGCTCATTTTAAGATATCTGTTAAGAAAAGATGTGGCACGTTATAATGCAAAGCACGGGGTAAATTTTAAACAAGCTTCCTTGGTGCTGTGACAGTAATTTGAAACATAAAGTCTAAGCTTTCTTTACAGCTTTCTTTAGCATTGTCAGAACATGTAGTACAGCTTGTCTGCCCCAAACAACTTGATGATGAGTATTTGTGTTTGTACTGCAGGAGCTTTCTAAAGGTTTGTGCTTATTTGCCAAGAAGAAACTTAATGGCTTTTTCTAAAAATCTCAGAGGCATTGCAGAAAGGACTCCGCTAAACATTCAGGGAGCAATCCTTCCCCATCAGAGGAGCTGCACAACTGCAGTTGGAGAGAGTGAACAATGTGTAGATACTGTACTTTGTTACTTGAGGATGGGTTTTGCTTATCTTAAAGTTTCTCTTTGTTTTCCATAAAGTAACATGGGCAATAGTGTATGGCAGCTGTTTTCTGTGTCAGTAGCACAGACGAGCAAAGGAGTTTACACAATGGCAAGTATGTAACTGTGCAACTGTGCTAGTGATTATTTTCAACTTTTTAAAGACAAATTATATCACCCTTTGCCTGCACCCACAGCCATCTGACATGGTTATGACTTAAAGCAAAAGCGAAAGGATCAGTCCTGGATAAACGCTTTGATTAATAAGTCGAGTATCAAGTTTGGAGGGAGGATACAATGATATGTCACTAGCTGGAAAAATATACCCCATCCCAATTTTACACACAGTGACATATCCGTGGTTACTATGCCACAGTTTTCCTAGGGCAGAAGTTTTGTTTAGTTCAGAAGGAGGAGTTGTTATGCTCATTGAGTAAGCAGACTTCAGTGAAAACAAGAGAAATATCTGCATTAACCACAGAAGGTCAGTAAAAGTTTAAATCATTCTCGCAACTAGAGGGAAAAATAATCCATCTGTGATTTAGGTCATCTAAATCCTGCTTGAACTGTGCTCCAGGCATATACTGTTAATTTTGTTTAATTTTGCTTTGATTGTTTCTTTAGATTACACAGTTAAGGTCTGCCTTCTAGGGATTAAGCAAAAGCATTTTATAATTATTTCTGCAAAGGAGAGTATCACTAAAAAGCACCTGTTAGTAAAATGGGATTTGTTCTCTCCTTGTTAACCCCTCAAGGGTTTTGTCGAGGATGCTAATTTGTGGGTTCCTCAGCACAAGTATGTATTCTCCAAAACAGGCAGACTACAACGTTAACAATACTGAAAACAGTGAAGACATCTTTTCTTCTACAATGCTGTGCAAATATTGGAGTTAGAATCTCTCAACTTGACTCTCTTCTCTCTTGCATCAGCTTTTGGTTCCTCAGGAAGCAATTCTGGTCCCGTTCGGCCAGTGTAGCCCTTGGACTGATTTCAGCATGGCTTAAAAATTTGAAAACAACCTGGAGTTGCTTTGAATATGTGAAACCTTAGCATTACTAAAGCCAGATACATTAGCTGGAGAGCTATTAAGTGTCAGATAGACCTTAGATTTTTCATTCAGGATCGAAGGGGTACTATATAAAAAGTGCTTTCCTCTGCATTTCTCCACTGAGTGCCCAGTGGGGTGATTCAGGCTTTACTACTCCAGATGACATTGCAGATGTATTCTTGGTAACAGA
The DNA here is from genome assembly GCF_000695815.1 of Acanthisitta chloris. Lineage (NCBI taxonomy): Eukaryota > Metazoa > Chordata > Aves > Passeriformes > Acanthisittidae > Acanthisitta > Acanthisitta chloris. Next base: position 19,862 of record NW_008656491.1, on the reverse strand, counting down.
AAAAGCTTGCTTTGTTTTCTCAGGAAGTCTCAATGAGTGAAAAGGGTTTTAAAATCAGTGTAGCAACTTGAGCATAGAAGGCCATGGTGTCTAAGAACCCTGTAAAGGACACAAGCAGAGACTTCTTCCTGCTAAATACAGCTCCTGCAAGGTGCTTTTTCACTTAAGACCTCATTCTGAAAGTTGCAGTCTGTTTTCATTTGATGTAAAGAAGAGGGGGTTTTTCAGTACACTTAGAGCTCTTCACCTTCCCTTACGTGGTCCTGATAAGGTTCCTAAGTTATCCTAGAGTCCTTCCCTAGTGGCTTTAAAATGTTGAATAACATGCTGGTGAATGCTTTGGAGTGAGAACAGGAGCCTGATAAGCCTCAAGCACTTCTCTGGTTGCTTTGTGTTTCTGTTTCAGTACAGCTGTTTCTGAAGTTGGGACACTGACATGTGGCATCCAGCTCTGTCACTTGGTAGGAAAACTCAGGGTAAAGGTGCAACTATGGCCCTCCCTAACCATTATCTCTGCTCTTTGTCATGGTTGATTTTTTTAAATGTTATTATTTTTTATTATTTGAGGGTTGGTCACTGACATGTCCTGCCGTGATGAGTTTCTTTGTGGTAGATTTCCCAAAAGTAAGAGCTTATGCTTCACAACAAACATGAGCTCTGCAGCATGGTATGTGAGACAGGGGATTGATCCTGGTTGGATTAGCATCTGCTTTAGCAAGGGTGTTACAAAGGTGAGGGCTGGCAAGCTCTTACAGTGAGCAGTTTATTTTGCACTTACTATGTGGAAACAGAGCAGGGATCAGAATCCACAGGTTTTCATTACTCTCCTTGCTGCCACATCTACTTTTTCACTTACAGGCCAAAATCTTGTAAGAGCATAGTTGCAGCTTGGTTTGTACATTGCTTTTTTACAGATTTGCAAGTGCTCTGCTGCTGGCATGTTTTGAGTGTTATTAGCTGTTATTAGCTGTTTTGCTTCATAATCTTTGCCTGAAAGAGGAGTGAATAGAGGAAATGTTGGTATTTTTTAAATAGATACTAAAATGCCTGTAAGAAATGTAGATGGCTCTGACTTAGAACTCTGGAGTCAACTCATTAGAAACCAGAGGCCAAAAGTTCAGATGTGAAATGTGGTTTCATCTGTGTCAAAGTATCAACTATTAATTGCTTCATGAAGAGGGGAGGCAGGCGGAGGGGGAACGGCTCAGTGGTAACCTAAGGCAGTTTGCTCCTTGAAGATTTATACTAGTTTTAAAATCTAGTGCTGAGCTTTGTCATCCATCATCAGTATTCACTAAAATTTCATTTAGTCATTAGAGGTCTTGCTTTGACATAGTAATGCAAACAAACGTAACTTATTCTCAGAATAGAAGGGACCCTTCTTAAGATTTAGCAAACTACTTTAAGCAGAAACATGTGAATATCACCAAGCGATAGAATGACAGGAAACAGCCTCAAGTTGTGCCAGGGGCAGTTTAGAGTGACAATTAGGAAGAATTTCTTCACTGAAAGAGTGGTCAGGCATTGGAATAGACTGCCCAGGAAGGTGGTGGAATCACCATCCCTATAAGTATTCAAAAGGCATGTGGATGTGGCACCTGGGGACACGGTTTAGTGCTGAACACAGTATACTGGGTTAATGGATGGACTCAATGGTCTTAGAGTTCTTTTCCAACCTTAATGATTCCATGATTCTCTGAGGCAGTTTAGACATTGTCAGAGCAGTTTAGAGGTACGTTATATGGACTGTTTTCTCCCAAGCATCTGCAAACTCTAGACAGTGCTGTTTCACTTGCTCTTGCATAGGTGTTTTTGTAGAATTGCTCAAGGATATTTATTTTAGACTATCAAGTCAAGGCTGAGTAGATGTCTGAGCACTAAAACATAGGCTCCCTTGAAATAGCAAGTTCTCTGTTATGTACTGAGTGAGTCAGAAGCTGCAAATTATGTGAACAGTAACTGCGACGCTGTTATTGACAGCTGCAATTAGGGTTGTTTTTTTATACTTTCACACTTAGAGTTAAAATTGCACTGAAACCTGCAACCAATTATAGTTCTTGCTCGGGTGTTTATACTGGTGGACTGACCTCAACCTTAGAAAGACAAGGTGAGAAGAGAATAAAGTAAGCTAACAAAATAAAGATCCAAGAAATTTTGAACTCCCTGTGTTACGGTGGTTAATCATATAGTTAGTCAATAAACCCACATATATTCAGAATGGGATAAGAATATTTTCACAGTAGAGCATATTGAGAACATATTATGTGCTATCTAAAGCTTTTAAAATGATTATTAGTTTTTCATTCAAACCAGCTTTGCATCTGTTAGGGTTACATTCTTCTCTTCCTGAATTTATGATCAGTTCATACTTTGAAGCAGAAAGCTAGAGCTGCTGTACAATCGTTATCTGTGTATCAGTGCAGTGGTCCAATGCTTATGCTGGATTCTGTATCTGACATTTTAATTGGGAGGATAAAAAGAAATAGGCAGATGATAAGAGAGAGGAAAAAAAGGAAGAAAGTGACACTAAAAGATAATAAACTCTCAGGGCAGATCCTCAGCTAGTACAAATTGCCAAGTATATATCTCTATAGAAACATTCAGTTTCTAAAGCTTCAGGAGCTTTTGAGCATGAGAACGTATGATGCACACAATAGGAGCTGCTTTGCAGGGCAGAACTCTCTACTGGCTTACTGGTGATACTATAAATAAGTACATACACATGGCTTTCACCTTACTTATAAGGCCTGCAACTAGGTGCATGTATGAAAGATGTATGATTGAGTTGGAAGATATACAGATGTCTGCATATATATATATATAATGTATCTTTGAAACAGAAGTGCAGACACTTAAAATTTAATGGCAAGTATATGACTTGTTAAATCACTGAGCTTTTTGCAGGGAATCAGTGAAAGCCAAGAGCAGGTTTTGTTTGCATGCAGCATTGAGAGGGTACCAAGCTGATGGCCTTCTCTGGGGTCATCTGCAACGAGATTCTCCTGATGCATAAATTCTGACTTTTCCAGTAGTCTTTGTCTCACACACACATATACACATACAAGCCAGCCTGTGTTACATCTCCACACATCTGATACCAGGCAATATGGGTTCCTGGGCTGGTTAGCTCTTTGTCCTGAAATAAAGCCTCTCTGTTAGATATTTCAGATATGTTCTGCTCTAGTCCCTACAAAGAATCAAAGCGTTCCTATTAAATGAGATAATCAATGTTTGCTGAAGTGTTTGGAAGATTAAACTAGTCATTTGTAAGTGTTAGGTTTTCTTGTCTCAAATATGGTGTCTTCATCTTGGGTGTCTCCCCATTCGAGTCATGAGCGTAGTTAAAACCTAGGAGAGTTTGACAGTAATGTTATTCATGAGATGCAATCTGGTAAATACCAAGGTTTAGTGTAGAGGAACAGCAGGAAAGAAAAGCCCTAGTAAGACCTGAAATAAGTAGCTTTAAGCTAAAATGTGGTTAAAACGTAGAAGCTGGTAAGTAAGCCTAGGGGACATTACAGAGGAGGATGGAGGTCTATATTCTCCAACAAGAACATGAATCACAAAGCAGATTTGAGGAACCATGAATTCACTGGTGTCATGCAGCAGTTAATTTTCTTTGCTCTGAATGGTATGTCAGGCTAAACACTTCAACAGTATGGATTATTTTCTAGCTTCATTTACTCCTCTTACGACAGTTACTCACAACTCATCACTTTTCACTCCACAGAGCTAAAATGCTGTATGTTAGCCTTTGTTGCTTTCTCTTGTCTAATATTTAAATATATTAACTTCATCTCTCATCCCATCTAGGGACACTTTGGAATGGGGTATCCCTATTGATACTCTAAGATGACTATTGCTAGCTGGGAGAGCAGAGCATAGAGCTCAAGGGAAAAGTTTTGAAGGGTGCTTTTCTGTCTCAGCTTCACTGAGTTGCGTTCCCATCCCTTACATAGGGAACTCAGGGTATTTATACAGAGAGGGATGCAGAATGTGTGTGTGTGCCCCTTGTGCTCTGGCCCAGAAGGGTACAAGCTGCTGTACTATAAATGCCACCAATCCAGGACAACTCATCTGTTACCCCTGTATCTGCATTTGTCCATGAAATATGCTATCATCTCCTCACTCAGGAGCAGCTTGGCAGCTTGGGAATTTGAGTTAATAATTTTCTAGTCCCTTAGCAGATTCGTAGCAGCATTGCAATCCTGAAGAATAAAGCTTATTACCTCCTTCAATAGGCCAGGCCATGCCACTTAAATAAAAAATAAAATTTAAAAAAAGCTTCTCAGGTACTTGATAATCCCAGAAGCATTGCTGGGCTGATTTCTGGAGAAGAGGTCTACAACAAGAGGTGTCTTTAAAAGCTTCAAATCACATTCCCTGAAATAGTATCAGACACAAAATGTGTCACCTGATAAGCAAGCAGGAGAAAGTCTGCTGTGCAGCTCCAGGGTTTCTTCTGCAGATGCCAAGGCAGCCTCATCGGGCTGGCATGTTACTGAAAATACTGATTATGTGAAAGTTTAACAAGTGTGAAAGAAGAGAGTGGATAAGGAATGCTGCAAAAACAGGGAAAAGGGTTTCAGAGGAGAGATGCTGAGTGAATATACATCCCAAAGGGACTAGCTGCTCTAACTGCCAGCAGTTTGTATGCAGAAGGGGTCCTGCAAAGCCAAACAGAATTATCTGGCAAAGAAAAATAAACAAACTTGCTAGACACCCAACTGAGGAGTGAAAGAAATCCATGCAAAGTTCAACATGACTCCCTCTCTTCTATCTTCATGGTATTTTAGTTAGTCCTGCTTAACTTTCCTGAGTGTCCTTGTACAGGCAAGTTAAAAGATAATTGGAGTAGGTTTACAGTTAATTTAAATTGTCATAGCTTCATTAACTTCAGTGGAAAGAACTCAGTTCATTTTCACTGTCTCACAATGAGGACCTTTGTCAGCCACGTGTTGTTCATTTTGGCAGGAGCTGACTGGTAATGAGTGTGTGTGTGTGTGTGTTCAGTAAACAACATACTTTGGGCACAAAAGACAGGTATTATTTTTCATAGCAGTCTATTAGTTTTACACAGTGAGGGGCAAGCACTTTGCTAGGGAAAGTAATTTTTCTTTGTTTAAGACCTTGACCTTTTCAGCCAAAACCTGTAAATTATTTCACACACTTTTCCTGTAGTTTGATTGGACTGCTCTTATTAGCAGTGAAATTTAAGCCATTAAAATGAAGCTTATTTCAAATTATAGGTCAGAGCCAATCCTGAATTTCATGTAAGAGTATAGAAAATTATTTCTTCTAATTGTCTTGCATACACTGTAAAAATGAGCCCAATTTCTGTCTTTTACTCAGGTGCAGTTTCTTTGATTTGGGAGTTCTAGGGTCAGGAAAGCTTGTGATTTGTTTGCTTTTGTTCGATGTTTTCCTCCAACTATCCTTAGGTGTTTCAGAAGCTCAGCCTGGAAGGTATGGATGCTTCTTATCTCTCATTACCTTATCAAGCCACTCAGATGCATTTGCTCCTGTTTAGGTAGAGGAGAATTCACAGAGTGTTATTATATACAGAGAGAGATACGTGTCTAAGTGTAATGAAAACAGCCTCCAACCCAACTCAGCTGAATGAGTGTTTGTTTTTCATAAGTATATGGAACTTGCTGAGCTTCCATTTCTGCCTGGGCTAGCTAAATAAAGCTATATCCTTAAATGTAACATATTTAGACAGGACAGCCTTTATTTTAAACATACTCACAGGGTGAGCTTGCACACTGAAGCTTTCACCTCTGCTTGCTCTCTCATCTACTCAAGAATGTGATTACTAGTCAACATTTTAGCATATTTGCCTGGAAATCCTGTTTTGTGAATGCCTGTGGGGCTTTGTTCTGGTAATTGTCCTATTGACATAAAGTTTCCTCAAATCATACATGAGGATGTACTTTCTGATATGAATCCTTGTCCAAATACAGTCAGTTAATTGCAATTAATTTGTAAATATTTATTTGTTAGAAATCTGTGAATCTTCAGTGGTTCTCCAAAAACACTACGTGCATAAACATGCAGTGGGGAAAACTTCAAAGTTTTTGGTGTTTGATTCATCTTTTGTTTCTTATCAGGGAAGGAGAGTATTTGCCCAGGAACTAATGAGTCTCAATGGTAAGGATTTAAACTAGATATGATGGGAGAGGGGGATAATATGAGGCTTGTCCCTGGCAGACCATGGGAAAGTATGGTTAAGTTAGAGGGACAGGGTACTTGTGAGGGCCCTCAGCAGGCAATTCTGAGACACACCAGTCACACTGGAGCACACCTGCAGTCTTGCTGAAATCAGACAGGGACTGCTGAAATAATAAAAGCCAACAGGAATACTTCAGAGAACTACCCTCGTATCAAAAGAAGGATCAAGAGGGAATACCTTGATCAAGCAGCTGAAGATGCAACCATTAGACAGGATTATAGGGCAACCCTTTGCACTCCCACTGGGGTATTTTCATCATCAAACACTTCTATTAGGTGCCTGTATGCCAATGCACACGGTATGGGGAACAAACAGGAAGACCTAGAGATCCATGTACAGTCACAGGCCCTTGATCTCATTGTGATTACAGAGATGTGGTGGGATAGCTCTTATGACTGGAATGTTGTCATGAAGAGCTACATACTGTTTAGAAGAGACAGACTAGGAAGGCACAGTGGTGGAGTTGCCCTCTGTGTGGCACAGCACTTACAATGTATTCAGCTCTGCCTTGGTGAGGTTGATGAGCAAGTTGAGACCATACGGGTTAGGGTAAAAGGGTGGAATAGAAAGGGTGATATTGTTGTGGATGTGTACTACAGGCCATCTGATCAAGAGGAGGAAGTGGATGAGGTCTTCTACAGGCAGCTAAAAGTAGTCTCTGAGTCACAGGACCTGGTTTCTGTGGGGGACTTCAGCTACCCTGACATCTGCTGGAAAAACCATGCAATGAAGTACAAGCAGCCCAGGAGGTTCCTAGAAAGCATTGACGATAATTTCTTGTCACAGGTAGTAGAGGTTCCCACAAGAAATGGCGTGTTGCTTGACATTGGAAGGAAGGCCTTGTTGATGATGTGATGGTTGGGGGTAGTGACCACGAGATTGTAGAGTTCAGTATCAAACAAAGAGGTAGAAGTACAACAACTAAAACTACAACTATGACCTTCAGGAAAGCTAACTTTAACTTGTTTAGGGATCTGCTTGGACAATTCCCATGGGAGCAGGCCCTGAAGAGCAGAGGGGTCCAAGAGAGTTGGTTGTTATTTCAGACTCACTTCCTCCAGGGTCAAGAGCACTGCACCCCAACAAGAAAGAAATTTGGCCAAGGCTGCATGAAACTTCTGTGCATGAACCAAGAACTCCTGTCATTACTAAACATAAGCAAGAAATGCATAGGAGGTGGAAGCTTGGTCAGGCTACTTGGAGTGAATATAGAGAGGTGGCCAGAGCAGATAGATATGAGATGAGAAAGGCCAAGGCCAACCTCGAATTGAATCTGTCTGAGGATATCAAGGATAATAAAAAGGGCTTTTTTAAAATACATCAATACCAAAAGGAAGACAAAGGATAACACGGGCCCACTAGTTATTGGAGAGGGAACCCTGATAAGAGAGGATGCAGAGAAGGCAGTTAATGAATGCATTCTCTGCATCAGTCTTCACTGATAAGATCATCCCACAGAGTTCTCTGACCCATGACTCCAGGGTAAATGAAAGTGGGGAAAAAGACTTTCCCTTGGTCAAAGAAGATTGTGTCAGAAAACACCTAATTAACCTGGACATACACAAGTCTATGGGCCCTGATGGGATGCATTCACAAGTGGTGAGAGAGCTGGCAGACATCATAGCCAGGCCACTTGAAATCATCTGTGAAAAGTCATGGAGATCAGGAGAGGTACCTGATGACTGGAAGATGTCAAATGTCACCCCAATCTTCAAAAACAGCAAGAAGGAGAATCCAGGGAACTACTGACCAGTGAGCCTCACCTCAATCCCTGGAAAGGTATTGGAATGCCTCATTCTGGAGGCCATCTCTGCCCACAGGGAAGACAAGAAGGTGATCAGGAGTAGTCAGCAGGGGTTCACTAAAGGTAAATTGTGTTTGACCAAGCTGATTGCCTTCTACAATGAAACAGCTGCCTGGATGGATGAAAGGAGAGTGGTAGACATTGTCTGCCTTGACTTCAGCAAGGTTTTCAACACTGTGTCCCACAGCATCCTCATCAGTAAACTTAAGAGGTGTGGGTTGGATAAGTGGACAGTAAGGTGGATTGAGAACTGTCTGAGTGACAGATCCCAGAGAGAACACTGTGTCCCACAGCATCCTCATCAGTAAACTTAAGAGGTGTGGGTTGGATAAGTGGACAGTAAGGTGGATTGAGAACTGTCTGAGTGACAGATCCCAGAGAGATGTGATCAGTGGCACAGAGTCTAGCTGGAGGCCTGTCACTACTGGTGCCCCTCAGGATTCCGTTCTGGGCCTGGTTCGGTTCAACTTGTTCATCAGTGACTTAAGTGAGGGGTCAGAGTGCCTTCTCAGCAAGTTTGCTGATGATACAAAACTGGGAGGAGTGGCTGATACCTCAGAGGACTGTGCTGTCCTTCAGAGGGACCTTGATAGGTTGGAGAGATGGGCAGAGCAGAACCAGCGGAAATACAACATGGCCAAATTCAGGGTCCCGGACCTGAGGAGGAATAACACCAAGCACCAGTATAGGTTGTGCACTGACCTGCTGGAGAGCAGCTCTGCAGAGAAGGACCTGGGGGTCCTGGTGGACAACAGGCTGTCCATGAGTCAACAGTGTGGCCTTGTGGCTAAGAAAGCCAATGGAATCTTGGGATGCATTAAAAAGAGTGCTACCAGCAGACAGAGAGAGGTGATCCTGCCTCTCTACTTAGCCATTGTGAGGTGACACCTGCAATATTGTGTCCAGTTCTGGGCTTTTCAGCACAAGAGAGACTGGAGCTTATGGAGCAGGTCCAGCAGAGAGCAATGAAAATGATGAAGGGACTGGAGCACTTCACTTACAAGGAAAGGCTGAGGGAGCTGGGCCTGTTCAGTCTCAAGAAGAGATTACTAAGAAGGGACCTCATTATGTATTCAAGTACCTGATTGGGAAGTGCCGAGATGATGGAACCAGACTTTTTTGAGTTGTGGAAACTAATAAAATAACAGCAAAAACTCATGCACAGAAAGTTCCACCTGAATATGAGGAAGAACTTCTTTACTGTGTGCCCAGAGAGGTGATGGATTCTCCCTCACTGGAGGTATTCAAGAACCATCTGGATGCAATCCTTAGCCATGTGCTCTGGGATGGCCCTGCTCAAGTAGAGAGGTTGGACCAGATGACCCATTGTGGTCCCTTCCAACCTAACTGATTCTGTGATTCTGTGAGAGTGGAGCAAGGAGCAACACCTTCAAACTAAGGTCAGCAGATTTTTTTTTCAATTCAAAATAATAGCATGCAATGAAGAATGGATTGACTGTGTGAAGACTGGAAAAGAAACTGGTGCTTGTTTTCTCAGGAGAGTGTCTGGTGTCCTGTGCTTATGTTTGAATATAAAACTTTGGGATGGAGTGGGATACTCATAAAGCCATCTTCCCTCATCCTTACCCCAAAACCAGATCCTTCCTCAAGAAGTGATGAGAATCGTGTGTGTGCACATACCTGTGCATGTGCACAGAGTATCTGTGTTTAACTTCTTCCTCCACCAGTTTGGCTCCAGGCAAAGAGGTTAAGATTGGAAAACAGTAGCACAGATACATATAGCTGTAACTGCTAAAATGGCCAAGGCTCAGGTGGGAGAGTGTAGCAATGGAAGGAGAGACTATGTGCTGGTCCCTTTTTCCCAAAACCAGGAGCATGGGCTGGGAAGAAGTGATAAGTTGTTATTTAAGATTGGTTTTCTCCACTGAAAAGGATTGTCATATAGGCAGGCTAAGGATTATAATGGTTTTCTTTACGCACCTTCTGAAAGCCTTTTAATGGTTTTATATCCTATACCATCTTGTACTTAGAAATGATCCCTGGTGTAACACTCCTGCCTACCCTTGGCTTTGAGAGGTTTGGATTTCAGTTCTTGCCTTCAGGATAAGCTTTGATTTCTTTTCTTCACTTGTACCATCACATAACATAAATATATTAGGCTATTGCCTTTAGTAGCCCAACAGGTATTTTTGAGGAAAGACCCTTTGTGAAAGGACATCCTATTCAATGGGAAGCACTCGTGTCTGTGAGAGCCACAGACACTCACTGAGGTAAGAATGCACATCTGTCTCCAGCAGTGGAAGCACCACCTATGCAGCTTTCTGTGCCATCTCAAGTCTCTCCACAGCTTTGAAAAAAGAGTACAGATCATCTGAATCAATTTTTCCTTCTCGATAAATACTGAAAAGCTTTCATTTTGT
>NW_008656491.1:0-9424 GCF_000695815.1 Acanthisitta chloris | reverse complement strand
GCAGGAATATTTATAGACACATAAATTTCTGAACAAACAAGGTATAGGAAGAAGGGCTATAAATCCCCCCTGCTATGGGAAGACAGCAGGTTGATGGTAAAAACTCGTCTTGTCCCCAGTGTTTTCTTTAGCCAACAGAGCAGCAATGGAAATTTTTGCTTTTTATTTTTTTTGGCAAGTGGAGAGTCATAAAAGAAGTACAGACTGTGTCAGAAAATGACAGCAAACCAGTAATGCTCTGGCAGAACAACTCTCTCTAGATGGAATTACTGATTTGGGGAAATACTCACTGTATCCAAATCCCAGGAACTGTAATTTCCTATCTACAGTATATTGTTGCCATGGCAGATGAAGCCCAGACCTCATTCTTCGGTCCTTTGAAAGCAGCATTAGTGGCCCCTGTGAGGGAGTACCCTACAAGAAAATCCAAGGTTTGATTCCACAGGTATTTGTACACATCCTAATTGCTTGCCCAAGCAGCTCCTCTGCCTCCCAGTGGGACAAATCGCAGGTGTGAAACTACCCATCTGTATGTATTTGCAGATTCAGGACTTTGTGCTATTGCAGTAGACAGGAAACCACTATAGGGAAAAACAAATTGGGTGTTTGAAAGCCCAAATGAAATAGGAAAACAACTGTTTAAATTTATTTTGAATTATTAGGGGAAATTTTAATTGTTTTAATGACCCATATGGAAATGATAAGACTTTCTTAAGACTCACAAAGTTTTCTATAAATATTTCTATAAATATGAACAGATTTCACAACATTTCTGGTATGTAAACATAATTTTGTTCATTACAGAAACAGCAAAGCCATAAGTTGTAAGAAACAAGTAACTTCCTAAGAGTACAGGGTAACAAATCAGTGGTTTAGCACCTATAGGACCTTATTCACCAGACAGTGCCTCTATGGAAATGTGTTTCCTTGGTACAAAAAGCAAACAAAACTTTACCTCTTTCACGTTCATATTCCTTCCTAGTAACTATTTCTCAGCAGAGAAAGTCACAGCTCTACTATTTTTTAATGTTCTAGTGGTGCGTATAGTTTCAGGGTTTTTCCATCAAAGGCATTTTTACTGACATGGTACCTCTGCATCATCACCTTTTCCACTTCCTTCATTTCTGTGCTTTTCTTGTACCAGTTTCTGTCACCGTATTAGAAGAACAGCATTTCAGAGTAGTGTTACAGTCAGTAATTTAAAGACAGCTGAGGTGTAGATTTTTGTGGGCATTTCAATTATGCCTAACTGTTGGCTCTGTTATGGTCAGTAGAGCTGCCTATGGAGCACTAATTGGAGGGTTTTCACCCCTTTATGTGTTTAATTGCTATCTGTATATGTCTCCTTAGCTAAAGCCCTTCACAAATACATGAATGATGCATCTACAGGAATTTTTTAATATATATACAGTATTCATATAGTAAACAATATTACTTTGACTTCTTACATTTTTCTACATGTTATTGCTGTGTTATAATGGTGTGACTGAGTGCACTGCATGGGCCCACACCCCAGAAATCAGGTTATTTTTTTAACACTTTACCCTAGAAGTTGGAGCACGTCCATCTAGGGCTTTACAGGAACACTGTACAGGATGGGCATGGAGGCACGAGTGTCCATCATGATCCCATTGAGGAGTGCTTGTCCTTGGATGTGCTGATGCCCTGGTCTGGTGGGGACAACCTTGTAGCTTCAGGGCTGTGGACCAGCACCAGCTAGGCCTTTCCCATTTTGTTTGTTTGTCAGAGGCATGAACATTTTCTGGAAGAGATGCTCCAACACCACGAGAAAACAGTGTTCAAGACTTGGAAAGATTATTTTTTTCCTCCCTCTGTGTCAGGCTGACAAGAGGCGACCTTGGTTCTAGGTGTAGATTCATGTGTTTAGTGTCCTCCAGGCTGAATGCACGTAGTGGTGGTTATCAGCTAAATTAGAGAATGAGGCAGGAGTTGCTTCAGAAATTCCTGCTTGTGTCTCCTTGAAGATTTTCTGCATTCCACAGAAAGCTTGTTGACCTCTGATTTGGCTGGATGGAAGACTGCTATTTTTATTAGCAGTGCCTGACTTTCCAGCTAGAGTACATCTTTACAGTGTTCATTGTACAAAGGAGTTTATATATTTCTGTAAAGTGCCACATGCTAGTATCCTGCTTGTATGAACAACAACTTTGGGCTTCAGCTTATGTTGCGTAGCAGCACTCAGGGTTATATTAGTCTGAACTCAAGTGATTCAGGCTGGCTCTCAGTCCCAGAAGCTCACGAGTCCCAGAAGCTTTAATCTTCAATATGATGTCAACTGCTTTTCTTAAAATGGTCCAAAGAAGAGGTGCACACAGACTATATGGAAGTCTAAATTTCACCTTCACTATCAACTGTAGCATCAGCATAGGAATTTCCATGGCTTTGAGTTCCCCCAGTTGGAAAGGCTTTTTCCAGCCTCAGTATCTGTATTTCAGCAGCTGCTGTAATAGAAGCTAATGTCCAGGTTTCCTCTGCTGGCCTGCCTAAGAGCATGCTCCCAAGTTTTGCTTGGCTTGCATGGTCATCTGAATGTTCTTCCCTCTTGTTGATCTTATTGAAGAGGTCATGATGGAAAATACTTTACAGAAAAAAAACCTGCTGTCAAACCAATCACAAATCATTTCCTGCTATCTCGGTGCTGAAATAGCAATACTCACTAAGTCAAACGCTTCTTCTGCCAGACAAAGAATAATCAGCTAAAACATCTGTGTGTTTCGGAAGATTACCCTTGAGTGAAGGAGGTAGGAAAATCAAAAAGCATGCACAAAGGCAGAAAATATGTTGGTTGTGGTTTTCTATGCTTTCATTGCATGTTATTTGCTCTTCTATAACTCAATATATGGGCTCTTAGTATTGCATTGTTGAACAGTAATAACAGTAGCACTTACAGAAACTGTGACTTTTCCTAAAAGTAGCGTAGAATATTCTCTTAAACACTGTAGTCTTATAAACAAAGCCCTGGGAAATAAACATCCTTTACAACTGTCAAACTCAGAGCAAATGTTCATTTTCTCATTGCCAAAAATATTTCTTAATCTGAGAAAGTGAGAGAGAATGATTGCTATCATACCTACTCTTTGAACAATCTATTTGCAAGAATAGACATGGATGTTACATTAGGGGGGAAAAAAGTGTTTGGCTAGTGAGACGAGATAATCAAAAGGACTGAAATAACAAGCACTACATCTAACTCAACAGGTCAAGGGGTATAAATTAGTGGCACATTTTCTTGACAAAGTAGTCATCTACAGAATTCATGCTTTCTTTCATTTTTTGCAAGGCCATCTCATCTCTAAAACTTAAGAAAACCTTTTACTGTGTAAAACAGAGCAAAAAGATAGGAGATCCTGTAAGGAAACTGCAATTAGAATGCAGACCTTTGAAATAAATCTGAGGGAAAATGTAATGTTTCTGGAAGAGTATGTGTGAAACTTCACAATGACATTTCAGGTTCAGTGGTGATGCTGACTGTCATTTTTGCTTGCCCTTAAGCTAAACCAAACATGGTTAACCAAGCCTCTTGCAGCAAATTCTATCAGCTAGATAAGACATGCAGCACTTAATGTACGGTACATTGGTGATTGTGAATGTCGCCAGAGAAGAATGTGAGGCCAACTCATTTTTTTGTTACAAGCTCTGATCAGGACAATTCCATCTCAGCATGAAGAGATAATCATTGCACCACTGATTGGTTAACCTCTGTTCCCATTATTCAGGCTTATGCATGCAAGAAAAGGTCTATCCAACACATATTGAAAAATCAGTGGAAGAATTCCTATTGATTTCCATTAGATTGTGCCAGAATATTGGGCCCAGTCTTTTACTGCGTGGCTCTAGAACTTCATTGTCAGTACTGAAGTGTCAGCTAACAGAAGCCAAGGAGTTGTGGCAACATTTTTCTCCTATGACTCATGAATAGATGTTTATATAAAATGTGAGCATTAGACAAAGCCAAGTCCTTATACAATTTATACCCCTTTAATTATCTTCTGTCACAGCAGTTACCATATTTTTAATTAAGCAGACGCCCTCAGACTGGCAAGATGTGCTGCTTCATCCCTGCTGGAAATGTTTATTTCTGTTTTGAAGTTTTAATATGAAATATCAAGGAGGTGGAAGGAGAGCAGGGGTTTCAAACACCCTGACATCCAGTACTGTATCTTATGTTTCCCTAACTTTCCCTTCAAGGTGAGCAGTCAAGATAAGCCAGTGATCTGCAGCCCATCTAATTTGTCTTTCCATCATTTTCTTAAGTTGTCTTATGTGCAATAATCATTACAGTGTAAGTGACACTGCTGGGAAAATCAATTCTTCCTCACTGAATAGAAAATAAGTTGCACTACACTTGAATCATAATTGTTATTTCTTTTTTTTTGTTGGACTTGCAGTTAACCACTGAGTATTTTGCCTAAGAAAGTTCTGTGTCTTCTGGCAAAGGCACTGCTTGCTATAAAACATTAAGAAATCTATTTCTGATTTAAATGTAATAAAAAGCACTTATGGATCTATACTGAATTTTCTGTCAGATGTTTGATATTATGTCCTTGAAGACTATAAAGTCTCTGAATATCTATTAACAAGATGGAAGGCTATTCCAGATAGGCTTTGAACCATGCTCATCACTGGAGCATGTGAATGACTCTCAGTAGTACATCTGTCATATATTCTATTATTACAAGATTACTATTCCTCTTTTGCTGTTTATCTATAATTCAGCCACAACAATGAAAAAGACTCTTGTGTGCTAAATGTGAGCACAAAGCCCATGTAACTGATGCCAGCTTTTCAAGTTGAGGATGAATGGGAGTTAGCAGAGGTTATCAGCAACAAGCATTGTTCTCACACCTCCAGGGTGTCACATGTTGTGCCAAAAATCTCTTCAGTTATACTGTATTCAATGAAATAAATTCAGGAACGGTAGTTTGTACTTGATTTAAGTTTAACAAAAAGTTTTACTAGGAGGAAAAGAAAAAGGGGCTGTGTGTACTTAAGTGCTTTAGTTTTCTGTGTAGTACTTCTTCTTTAGTGCTGATGCTTGGGATGTTTAGGGTTAAAAACCTTGCAGTGAAGGGGGAGCTCATG
This sequence comes from Acanthisitta chloris, assembly GCF_000695815.1. Classification (NCBI taxonomy): domain Eukaryota; kingdom Metazoa; phylum Chordata; class Aves; order Passeriformes; family Acanthisittidae; genus Acanthisitta; species Acanthisitta chloris. The sequence goes on along the minus strand of NW_008656491.1, from coordinate 4,321 downwards.
GTGGTGTTCTGGTGACTAAAAGTGCATTCAGACCCAGATCTGGTAACCTGGAGTTCAACTGAGACCAAGCCCCCTCTTAGTAAGACACTGCAGCTTTCCCAGAGCAAAGTCCCTTTGGGAAAAAAAGAACTCAACAAAACAAACACAAAGCACAAAGAGGAAAACAAGGTGCCTATGTGCAACTACCCCCTCCTATTGCCGAGAATCTAACTGAAGTTAATGACACCTCCCCTTGCTCCCCTCCCATGGATAATCCAAACACAAAGCACAAAGAGGAAAACAAGTTGCCTATATGCAACTACCCCCTCCTATTGCAAAGAATCTGATTGAAGTTAATGACACCTCCCCTTTCTCCCCTCCCATGGATAATCTTTTGCTGACTATCTGGGGTAGAGAGAGCTGAATGCTCTCCAACACCCTTTCCTAACCTAATATGTGAAAAGAAACGTTTCCAGTGATTTGTCCAAGAATCCCTTCACCTAAGCATTAAACCCCATATATATATTGCAGGATACTTTGTGCTTGTTTGTCTATTTAGTTCCGTCCTCCCTGTAAAGTCCTGCATTTATCTTCAGGACAAAGGATTCATTTTCTGATTTATTTATTATTTTTAGGTTTTTTTTTTTCCTTCCAGGGAAAGAAAAAAGAAAGGGAGTCTGTGTTTGTGTTTGGATAACAGGGAGTATTTTCAGACTTTGTATCCAACTCTGTGTACAGCTGTTCTGGGAGAGATACTGAAAAGCTGCCAAGTGGATTCTTGTGCCACCTTATCATATTCAGACAAGAGAAGACACCCCTTGGCTTATAACGATAAGCTACAGCCTTGATCGATTTGATCTGTGCTTTTGTTCTTCTTCATAATTTGAGCTATTGATTCTATTTATTAAAACTAATTTAAAAAACACAAGCCCTGAGTGCTCTGCTGTTCCAGATCAGGCTGCTCCGGGCAGTCTGGTCTGAAGCTAATCCATTCACTGCTGATTTATTTTCACTCTGTTTTCAAGCAGAGTTTTGTTCTGTGTTTCTCCTTTTTTTTTTTGTCCTCTGTTTCTCTCTGAGAAAAAAGGCATTTTATTTCACACCTCCAGTGCAAGCAGGGGGGTTTAGATTCCTTTTTCTGTTATATGAAGTGAACTCAGGGAAGTTTACCTGACTTGTATTCATGCAGGTTTTGTTCAGATGGTGACCCACTGTGTATTGTTCTCTATTGTCTTAAATCAAAGCACTACCTTTATGCTAGAAAAGAAAGTACTTGCTTAAATGTGCTCATCTTGCCATCTTGGAGTTAATGGGACTCACCATGTTCCTGAATTTTTTCTGTTATATGAAGTGAACTCAGGGAAGTTTACCTGACTTGTATTCATGCAGGTTTTGTTCAGATGGTGACCCACTGTGTATTGTTCTCTATTGTCTTAAATCAAAGCACTACCTTTATGCTAGAAAAGAAAGTACTTGCTTAAATGTGCTCATCTTGCCATCTTGGAGTTAATGGGACTCACCATGTTCCTGAATTAAGGGCCAGCAAATCCTTTCCCTTACTACTTCCTGGGAAGCACAGGTTTGTCTAAGAGCTGGTTGATAGTTCTCTAAAAATAAATACCTCTATTCAGACTTAAAGAAATGAAAATAAGCCCTTACTGTTAAAAACAAATTAAAAATAGTGCCTTAAGGAGATATACACCTTTTAGGCTAGATTCGCTTTTCTGGCCAAGGATCAGCATTTCGTGACTTAGTGGCATTTATTTACTGTTGGTGCATTTTGCTGGTGTTGTTATTGTAGCATTCTTTCCCTCAGTTTAACACAGTTGTTTAAAAGGTCTCTGTGTGACCTGCTTGTTCAGGGGCTGCATATAATGAATACTGCATCTGTTTGTTGCTGTAACGTATTCTTTCCAGAGTAAAAAAAACCATAGTCTGTTTCTAATTCTTCCTGAGGTCTGCTTGGTGATCCTCACAGTCTAAGGCCTGTGATTTCCTCTGCAATATATCAGAACTATCAGTTAGAAACAATCAGAAAAAACATAAGTCTAGGTATTGTCATGAAGGAAACAGGCATAGGGTAGTATAGAGTAATATCCTCCAAAGCCTTGATCTGTTTCTACAAACATTATGCTTTACTTCAGAATCAATATGGGCACAGAAAGATGGTTTTACTGAATATTTCTTTGTAGGTGAGAAATGCCTTATGTAGTGCATTAGGAAGATATCTTTGTTTTGACTTGAGAGCCACAGGTAGAGTATTGATAGATACCTGCTACAACCAACATTTAAGCAAAACCACAGTTGTTCAGATACAGTAAGAAAGCAAATCCCCTCAGTTTGTTTATGGTGTGATCTGCCCCAAACCCTCAGAGATGTTGTATAACCCAGAAAGGATCTTCTGCAAGTGGTCAGCTCAAATTTGACTCATCAGCACCAATTAAGGACATGCTAGATCCAGTTTCTGCAGTCTTCTTCCTTGGCTCCAGGTCTCCAGGTGGTGGGTATAGTCCAGCAAAGGCAGATGATGATAAGTGTTTCTGCTATAGGAAGGGAACCCTCCTTTGCCTTCTCTCTCCCTGCAATATAAGCAACAGCTATGGTTAGGTGGATCAAGCATCCTGTGCACAACAGGGATTCTTAGGAGCTGCTAAGGGTAGCATAAGAATAGGGCAAGCATTTAAGATATATTGACACAATACTCTTCCAGCCTCCAACTAATTCCAGCCCAGGGGTTTGCCTGAAATTCTTGTTGTTTGTTTTAGCAAGCCTAATTTCTCTCTCCTCAAATTGTTTGTACATTCTATCTGTGAGTCCACATCAGCTTCTTGCACCAAGACAAGCTGTATGAAGGAGTTCTGGCAGACCGTGTGCACTGCATGAAGTGCCTGGTCCTCTGGTTCACTTTGAATCTATCTGGCTCTGGCCTCACCTCTTAAATTTTGTAATGACAGAGATGATAAAGCATCAGTCCTTGTCCACCCTCTCCAACACTTCTGTAGACCTCTAGCACTCCTTTAAGCTTTCCATGCTGAAAAGTCACAGCCAAACTGGTTATTCCTCTTACAGCCAAACTGGTTATTCCTCTTACAGAAGCCATGTCATATCTTTGCTCAGCATTACTGTCCTCCTCTTTACCTTTCCCAATACTCATACCCTTTTTGAGATGAAAGGGATCATAACTGCACCCTCTATTCAAAGGCTATGTTGAACCGCTGGGGTTTTATGGTAGACAAGAGAGAAAGGTTTTAGAAAAAGAGAGCAGCAAACAAGCGACACAAACCCCTCAAGCATTTAGAGTATAAATATCACCTTACTCCTCACTCCCAGATCACTTATGACTATGGTATGCATAGCCAATACAGGTCCCCATGGGATGCCATTTATGACCTTCCATCACTCAGATGACTGTAACATCTAACCTTGATTCTTCCACTGAGGTTTTTATAGATTTATAGAATCATTAAGGTTGGAAAAAACTTCTAAGATCATTGAGTCCAACCATTAATCCACTGTGTTCACCACTAAATCATCACCAAGTACGACATCCATGAGCCTTTTTTATCCAATTTCATGTAAGGAAATGCCTATCGGAGTCATTTAGAGACCTGATGACACAGGCTCAAGGGAGCTCATAGAAGGGTGTGTAGGAAGGGGGCAGAAGTCTAGGTATCATCCACTGAGGTTAGATGTTGTAAAGGATATATTTTCCTGGGCATAACTGTTAAGCTTTTTCTTAGAGGTCTTTCATAACCTGCAGCTGTGCCATGAGCAGGTCACTTTTCTCCCATCTCTATTTCACCCTTCTATTTTTAAGAGGGCCATGTATGTTTATTATTTTTAAGTGCTCCATAGAGGCTTCATGTTTGAGATGCACTCTGGAGGTGAAACCACGAAGCACATCTTTATTCTGAGCATAAGCTAGTATTTCAGTTGCCAGTGTGGTCAAGCTGGCATCTTTATGAAACAATAATACACATTTTCAAATGCATTAAAGATCCATGGTTCACACCAGTGCAAACTTTACCCTGTGTTTTACTGAGAAGAGACCTGTCAATCTTAAAGGAAATAGTACTGTTAGTATTTTTAAGGATACTGGTACACTAACTGCCGTGCTATATTTAGTCAGGATCATCATTTTAATATGTGAAAATAAATCCATGGCTAGTAGAAGGTAGAAAGGTAAATTCATCATTTTCAGTGGCTAGCTAATTATTGTCAAAATAATAGGAAAACAAAATCATTTATTTTAGTACAACAAGAAGTAATACAGATTCCTTTCTTTTTTTATTCCCTATCAAATTGGTGATGTTTATGCCCCTGGCAGAGCTTGAGTCTGTGC
>NW_008656490.1:132145-135240 GCF_000695815.1 Acanthisitta chloris | reverse complement strand
CCAGCCTGTAGCGCTGCATGGGATTGTGAATGATAATGAATAATTGATTTAGGAATAATTTCACTGACAAAAATCTTGCAGTTCAATTTGCTACGGTTTGTGGAACATATTTATATCCATTTATAACAATGCTAATCGACAGCAACCCAGACTTTGGTACCCTTAAAAAAATTAATTGAACGTTACAAACTCAAATACTGTCGATCAACATAATTTAATAGAGTGTCTTCCATAGATTACCTAACAAAGATCAATCATAATCACAGGACCCTCAACCATTTCTATTCTCTTGCGGTTATTAAAATAGATGGGATTTTCCAGTATGTCTAGAAGATTAATGAATCAGATTTCTGGTAGATCATAGTGGGATACTAAAGTAGGAACAAGTAGTTCTCTGGAAGAACCCTCACCGGTATCCTCTCCCCACATGTCATTTTTATCAGTGGAGTTCCATTTGGAATATCTTTGTTGATCACAATAACAGAAGCATGTACCCAGGATGCAGAATATTTAACAGTTCTAAGACTCATAGAGGAGAACTGGAACTACAGGCACACTACAAGATGGAAAAAATAGCCCATGACAATCTTGAGATGATATATGTTGTTTTAATGAAATATCTTTTTTATTTTGTTCTTGAAATTGATGACTGAATGTAACATAGTTACACTTTTAATGTGGTATTGGTTGTGGACATGCAGATATCTTAACAGAAAATGCATGTGCCCCAAAGTATGAGACAGTGTCTGCTTACATACACCAGGAGACATGAATTGCATTTAATGCTCTGTAATAGGAAGAGAACAATGAGCTATTGCAATATCTCTTGGTTTCATGCATCTCTACATGACAGCACACCAAAAATAGGGTATCTTTCAAGCTCATACTGTTTAACTTTTTGTTGATTTGACATGTGTGAGCATGTGTCCCAAAAGAAATAAAAATAATTTTTTAATGTAAGGATCCATATGCATTGTTCTGTTGAACAGGAGCACACTGGAAATAACAGTTTATGCAAATCCAGAATAAAAAAAGAGGTAGGAAAAGGGTCACCAATACAAGAACTGCTAACAGCACATTACATTCTACTCAATCAAGAGGCATAACCTAGGGTACCTAAGCTGATATGATGTAGGATACTGAGTCTTTTACCTCCTGAGTACAAGAGATGCAATCTTCATTGGTAGTGATATGCTTCCTCCTCATAGACCCTTCACACGATGATGAAAGTGGCAGCTGATACACAGGCCCTCTGGCACTGAGCATAAATTTTGGCTACTAAAATGTGGCTCTGCAAAATTTCTTTCAATCAAAGAAGTAAATCCTCAATAGGAACTTAATAGAAGAACATCAACTTTGCTTCCATGTCTCTCTATCTAGTTTGCCTTCCTTGACAATTTTTCAGGTTTCCTACATGGCTTTATCACAAAAACCAAAGTGTCAGAGCAGGGTGAGCATTAATTTGTGATATAAAGATACCAAGGAAAAACTGGAATTTTGTTCCTCAGGTCCCATTTAAGATATTACAAATTGTCTTGAGCTGAGGAAACAAATGCTGAAACAGTCATAAGATTTAAGAGGATCATCTTAAAAAATGACAGATTTATACTGATGGTGCTGATTCTCCCTGTGAGAGTCACATTTACTTTGGTGATGCTTGAAACGAGCCATGTTCTAGAACCACAACCTCCAAGAAAAATATGGCATGAAGCTATGTAAGTATTTAGGGGATGTTTGTGTCATATCTTCTACACATACAAAGAACACCCACCTTGGCACCTACATATTCCCTTTCCTACTACAGTCTATTGTCATTGTCGTAGTCTGGCACAAGGGTCCAATTTGGCACCACATCAAGGGATGCTGTCCCAGGAGAGTTTTCAACTGTATGTATGCAGCTGTAGGAACACTGCAGCACTGGTGTTATCCCTTCTTGTCAGCCTCCAGAGAAGAAGCATGTGGTGAGAACAAAAATAATGGCAGCTACTCAAATGTGACTTAAGCTGAGAGGAGGACAAGATCACAGGCAGGAAACCATCTCTTAAATCAGACCTGAAGATACCACACAGAGGACATGAGCTCAAATTTTGCAACCACTCTCAACAGGCCCATATGAGACTGAAGAAGCAAACTAGAATTGATACACACTGTGGAAGACAAGGAAATAAATTTTATTCATCCATTTGCAGCTGTTCTTCAAAATACATGTAAGTATACTTTACTTCGTGGTCACTCAGAGGTTTAATCTTATGTCACGACATGCAAACTGATAGGAGTTTCATACTCTCTTTTAAGAAAGGAGAAAAGAAGAAATGAACAATCCAAGAAGTTATAAGACTTTTACTCAGGGAGTAATATGCACTGGCATGGGACAACAGGAGAAGACTTGGATTATAGGTTTATCTGTCCCTTTTTATGGGTGACCTTGAAAATGCTTAGAGAAAGCTAGAGAGAAAAGCAATTACATTTTTGAAATTACACACCACTGTTCTCATTTATCTTGATAAGCACTTTTAAGGAATCCAAAAAAGGCTAGAATATTGCTTTTATAAAAGTTGTAGAGACCTTGGTTCTGCAGAGTCAGTTTTAAAATAAATTTAGATGTACAAAGATGAATTTTTATTTCCTTTGTGTTGCTAAATTGGTTACTTTTGTAAAAAATAAAAAATGCAGTCCTATACTGAGGCCTTTGTCAAATAAAAAGAGAAGTGTACAAGATTTTTCTTCCTTCTGAAAAGATATACAGCAGCTCAACTTATGTTGTGCAATCATCCCTACTGTGTCACAAGCATCTGCATTCATCCTTTTCTGTGCATTTATAAGTGTGATTGAAGTGTTGATAGGAAGCTGCATTTATAAAAACAGGATGTTATGCAAACAACAGGGCCTTTGTCAAATAAAAAGAGAAGTGTACAAGATTTTTCTTCCTTCTGAAAAGATATACAGCAGCTCAACTTATGTTGTGCAATCATCCCTACTGTGTCACAAGCATCTGCATTCATCCTTTTCTGTGCATTTATAAGTGTGATTGAAGTGTTGATAGGAAGCTGCATTTATAAAAACAGGATGTTATGCAAACAACAGGGATCTTAGTT
>NW_008656490.1:109811-132127 GCF_000695815.1 Acanthisitta chloris | reverse complement strand
CCCGTGTGTTCATTTAGGCATGATCTGTCTTTGTGTCTCTTTTACTCTCATTATTATCTTGCCTTACCAATTAGGTAAAGCGCTGAATGGCCTGTTATTCCAGCCTGGGAGGGCTGGGGGTCAGGAGGAGTCATGCTTAATGTTAAGTGGCTGTGAAACGTTAAAGCCTGTAAATTCATCAGGACATAGTTGGCCTAGCCCACTGCAGGGCAAGGGGTGTAAGTACTTTTCTGCTTGAATTACGCATGGAACAGCACTGGCTTTGAAATGCCAGGATCCATGCTGAGCCCGGCAAATGCTCCCCAAGTGCGTAGCTCCAGCCTCAGTTCTAATAGCAGGAGCAATAGGGGTTATTTTTGGAAGCTCTTGGCAGACAGATAGAAAAAGAAACTTCAAAAATCATTCTGCCTTTTTACTGAGGACCCCCTTAGGAGTACTACTGGGAAGAAGTCTGTCGACCTGCCACAGCTAATAGTCACTCAGCAACCCAGCATAACCACTGCTCCAGAATCAATGCACTGCAGCTATTCAGTAGTACCACATCTGATGCTTGAAAGGATGGAAAATACTATATGTGACAGCTGCTTATGAGCGATAGTGATAGTGAACAAAAAGCCTAATGGGTACTGGAATCTCCCCACCCTGCATACAGAAAAGATGTGGAAGGGAATGATGCCTTTTCCTAGCACGGCTGCACTCTTCAGCAGACATCGTCCTGTGTGCCAGATTGGCATCTCCAACAGCTCAAGAGCAATTATTCACATGCCACTTCTGAAGCAGTGGTGTTCTACTCACAGTATCTCTGCTATATCACATACCAGATTGTTGACTACGCATCAAGAGGTTTTTCACTTGTTGGACAAGAGAATAAGAGACCAACAGATCAAAAACAGGAAAGGGTCAAATGTGTTAGTCTAGAGTTTGTACAAAGAAAGCAACAGCTTTTGTAACCAATATGCACAAGGTTAAAATCTGAGCAAGACTAGTTTAGCTTTGGAGAGCAGGATTTTCTGATGCACCAAAAATATTGACCAGGCTTTGTGCTATACCGTTTTACCACCGGTTTCATTGGCAACTCAGTTGTATATTCTTTTGGTCTGCTTGAAAGTTAGCATGCAGCAATATTTAAATAATTTCTTGAATAGTAGAGTATTTCCTGAAATATAATAGTCTCTTGTTTTGATGTATAATAAGGCATTTCTTTGGCAATGACAACTTTGCTTTTGTCTGCTGTGTAGCTTAGCATCTCATACTTTTGACTCCAAATCTGAATAGATACTTACAGTTACATCTCACCTCCATGAACTTCCCTTTTCATTGTGTGAGCATAACTAAGATTGGTATTTACAGAAAAAATATTCATTTGTTCTGAGGGGGAACCTCATTTGTGAATATGGTTGAAACTTTCAAAAATATGTCTCAGAACAATTACCATAAACTGTTCATTGTGGCAAGCTTCTATAGAACAAAATTTTTCGACATAAAACAATAATGCATTTCTAGTCTGCAGAATGACAGAACACCTCCCCAAAAGAATAAAAGTCAAGAAGAAATTTCATCAGGAACAAACGTAATTATTAATGACATTGCAAAAGAAGAGATGACTCTGAATTTGGGGTAGAAAGATGATCAAAGGCTAGTTTAATCATTTGTGTACACAATGAAGTAATGCCCTGAGTTGTCAGTAGCTCTTCTCACCGTATTGAAAGTCCTAAGTGAATATTATTTTGTAGATCTAAATTAGAAAGACTCCATTAGTAAACAATGTATGAGAATAATGTGTTAATATCTATTTTTGCTAGTTGTTTTCACTCTAATATATATTTTCTGTCATCATGTTCAATTTTTTGTACTATAAGATTTTTTTATCTTGCTTTAAGATATATAAATATCCTTTGAAATGTTTATATACCACCAAGAAATGTTTTCAGGCTGCCTCTGTGATTTTATCTCCATGCTAAGGGACTCAAAAGGTTAAGATTTTAATCCACTGCAAGGGATTTGCTGAATAAATATCTTGTTTGTAAGAGCTGGATTAGGACAACACACTAAACCTACTCCATCTAACTACAACACAGTGAATCTTGTAAAGAAAATAAACTCTTCTGTTTATCCTTACTTATGCACAGAGCTATGAATAACTCTTATAACCAGCTAGTGATCCTGCCTACATTATCTTGTCTGTAAACATGCTCTGCATGCTGAAACAGCTGAAAGGAACATACAGGATTAGGAAAAATCACAGAAGCTGAAAACATGTTTTGACGCAACTATGGGAGAAAAAAATCCTCTGCTCCAGGTGAAAATCTTTACAGTCTGTCTCATCTCCACTTATCCTCACACTGCTCAGAACTGCCTTACTTTGTCAGAAAGAAGCTAGGATGAAAAGCTCCTTAGAATGACCCAACACAAATGAATGCCTCCCTCTTTAATTTCCCTAAGAGCAGATAAAACAATATATAGGCATCTACTTTCAGATTAATGTTTCTCAAAAGGTACACTAGCACTGGTTAGAAAAAAAATGTTACAGCTGAGAAAATAAAACAGAGACCTCAAATGATTTGTGAATTTGTAAACCACTGCTTAGACTTTGAGTTGCAACATTTTCTTTTTAACCCAAGGAAACCAAAGCAACTTACAAATTTTATCAGCTCTCCTATTCCTATTAATGCTACGAGGACTTTGATGGTATCACCAGTTGGAGAAGTAGTGGGCTCCTTGTTTAAGGACAATAACTAGCATTAGCCTGCAGAGGAACAACTGTTTAATGATATAAAGGAATATTGCACTGCAGTTTGGGACAACAAATACATGGACATATTATTCTGCCTTCATGACATACTCTTCCAATGACCCAAAACAGACAAGTCAGAATATTAAATTTTCTGAAACATGAAACAGCTCAGGACTGCAATCAGCCAGCAGTTCTCAAAAAAGATTCTGTACTGGTATTTTGAGAGATCCTGCATCACAGGACAAGGAATTTCATAGAAGTGCCAGCTTCTCAGGCACTGCAGACCTCCCTGTTTATCAAGTGAAATGAACATAAAGCCCTAGACATTTACTATAGGAGGATTTGACTTGACTCACATTATGAACATTAGCAACACCTCAGGTTTCATAACTAGATTGGAAGACTGCAGCTATGACACAAAATAGTTGCTAATATCATTATTTTAAAACCTGCATTTGTCACTGTATCTGTCCGATATAAAAGAGTGAATACACTTTACTGCATACTCAGTGAGTCTATAGCACCACAGCCTCACCTGGGGGATGAGAGAAGAGGTTGGGCATAGTCATGTAACCCCATATCAGTGACATGCCCTGCTGATGTGACATATTTAGAGGCCACGGGACCTGAAAAAAACTCATAAGAAAATCAAATAATAGCAAAAAAAAGATTCATTTATCCTACTCTGAGAATGAATACATTATAAACATTTCTTGAAGTCCTTTACCTTGCTACAAACTCATTTCTTCTGCCCAGAGTCCAGACTGACTCAGGAAGGAACAGAAAAGAGATGCTGACCTCCCTTCATGTTTCTAATGTGGTGAAAGAAACTAGGAAATTGCATTTCTGGGTGTTACTGCCTGCCCTCTTTTAGCAGAGAATCCTAATAACCTGTGCTGATGTTATGTATATACAACAAGCTCTGGGGAAGCCTATTCTTCAGCCCTGGAAGCAATCATAGCCTGCAACTCTGCATTTCATATAAGAACTTACTACTGCAATCAAACAAAGAGGTATATTGACATAGGCTTAGACTCAGCGAAACCTTCTCATCAAAGCTGGAGAGATCCTGTACTTTGCTATCTTGAGACTGTACTTTTGTTCCATTCGACATCTGCTGACAGGAGGCATTGTAAGATGATGCCCTGCCTCCTCAAGGGTAGCAAGAACTTGCAAGCAAGAAGAGAAATGCTTACTTGCAGCTCACCCAAAATTATCTGACTTGTTTGCCATCTGGTGAGGAAGGGGGAGGATACCAAAAAGGAAAACATTTGTTCAACGGCAGCACATTCATGGGAAGTATGTCAGTATAATAAACCTCACAATCCCTATGGAAAGGCCTCTGATTTTCTACCTGCTGGTTTCCAGGCTTTGAATTCACAGAACCCAGTTTTTTAACTTTTCTATGAAAACAGCAGCTACTCCTGACTGGGTGATCTCCCTCACAATGATACACCATGACATTACCCCGGGAACCAATCAGTAAATCCTAACCCACCCTCCTGGCAAAAGATGTGGTGTTCCCTTAATAGAAAAGTGCATCAGCTGCAACTCATAGGCAAGAGTGCCTATTTCCTTAGGTACATTTCTACAATGTTTTGGAGCACTCACCATATAAGGAATCAGAATAACAGATCCATCCAGTCCAATGTGGTCACATGTGATTAGGACATCTCACATCAGAAATATGAATGATGCTACTCATATTTTTGATGAAAAAAATGTCAGCTCCACATCAAGAGAAGAACATCTGGCAGAGCCTGTCCTTAAAATCCAGTGGTGCTATTTGAACTACAGTTAATGAAGCATGGGACATAACACATATTAGATTCCTGTACATGATTTTTTTTTCTTTTTCCAATTCAATTGGCAAAGTATTGATGTTGCTGTACAATTATGTCTTCCAAAATACTCTTTTGTACTAGAAAAGAATACAGTGATGAAATAAATCAGGTGAAAATGTATATATGACTATATATATATGCACCATTAGATTTCCTTAGAATCCAATTATATAATTTTGTTATTTTTTTGCCATTTATAAGTAAAACAAAACAAAACCCCACAGTTCTCATTGCTAATAAAGGCAGAAGCCTCACTCTGCCTTAGATGTTTCATAAGGCACTGCATGACACTAAATAAGTTTTTTAAGTATTCATCTTGCATTATACAGTTGGAGGTATGCAGATTTGTCTGGTAACCAAGCATGTTTTATATTTTACACTTTATTTCTATTATAGAATGAAAAAGAATGTGTGACCAGCAGAACTAGCAAAAAGGACAATAAAATGATCATTTGGTGTACAAGTTGGGATATTCCAGTCAGTTAATTTGCTTTTCTACAGGAAGCGTAGCTATCTAAATTTCCATAATATAAAACTTTTACTCTTCCGCTGAGTAGGAATTTATGAAAAAAATATCCCTGTGGCATGGTTTAAGATCAACTACTACAGTAAAACATTCATTTTCATAATATATAAGTTATAAACATATAAATATAAACCACTGCCATTTCTCTCATCAGCAGCAGTAAAAGCAGCAAATAGTTCAGCAAGGAAGTTTTTACAATTATTTGTCAGGATTTTTCATTGTCAGGCCTGAAACATCAGCCATTTCTCTATGAATAAAGACATAAGGAACTGAACACCGCTCAGTATTCACTGATGCTCCTGTAAGTAAAATTATATCATGGATTTATTCATAAAATAAAGAACACATTCACTCAAGATATGCCTTTGTTTTATTCCCTTAAATAGTTTCACAGGATCAGTAGTCTCTTCTCATAAAAAATCTACCACTCTTAATAAAATGGAGAAAAATATTATACTGGTAAAGAAACACACACAGAGCTCATAAAAAATGAATCACTACATATGCTGGTTAATAATGTCTCAATTTAAAACAACATAATTCCTGAAAGTTATGTAGCATAAATCATTTGTTTCATGTGAGCAGTATTTATATGGATTTGTCAGTATTACCAGAAGAAAACAAACAAATTTTAATATGCAGTCCTAAAACTCACGTGTTAGCATGCACTACCCAAAAACTAGAATCATAGCTAACAGCGATATAAATGTTAATTTATTTCTAATCCTGTAGAAGGCTATTTTCTCTAATAGTTACGGAAATGGAAATGAAGTGGTGTCTAAAATGAATATACTGTATTTTTCTTCTTCAAAGACCAAGAATTTCATCTGACTACTTTTGGATAAGTTGTCCAATGCATTTTGTGCAAGATGTATTTGGGACTTAAAAAAATTAAGCATCCTGCAATAATACATTGGATAAAACCTTGTAAATAAGAATATTTGAGTCCTTTTGAGAATTACAGAAGTAGGATTCATTCCCTTGGACTACATAATATTTCACATATGTTTACATATGTATTATGGTTATTTTTTGGTATTCAACATATCTGCACTGACAAGTAAACCATCTGGCATTGACAAAAGTGGTATGGAGAAGACTTTTAGAATCATATCCAGTAACCTCTGGCTTCAGGAGAGATAGGATTTTCCCTCATCATTCCAACCTATTATTAAAATTATATGTTTCTGTGGCCAAAGATGCTACAAATCTACTTCACATTTTAGTATCTGTCTACATAATCCTATACCTTAAATTGGGGATTTTTTCCTTAAATGTATAACTCTATCAAAATTCTGCTCCTCTTGCCTGTGTGAGTGGGCCCAAGACATATGTGATATCTAAACTGAGGAAGGTAATTTTCAGTCAAAATGCTGGAGGAACAGGAATGAGATCACTGAATTGGGGAGGCAAGGTGGCAGCAGCAAGGGAGGAAAGTTAAACACAGTAAAAAAACCCCCAGCAAACAAACAAGAAAAAGTGTCACAACATTTGCTGCCTAAAGATTTACTGAACAGATTAGTGAATGATTTATGTTTTTCTGTAGGTATATATACATGTTTTACATAGTATGCATAATAACTATATTTATAATATGTCCATAGTGTCAAAATTTCCTAGTCCCTGAGAAAAACCCACATTTTACTCATGGAATATTTTATCTGGTGTTCTTCATTTTAAAAAATTACACAAAAAATATGTGGCATTGTTCTGATTTAAGGCAGGCCAAGGCAGAAAGTTTCATGTTAACACTCAGAGAAAATGGGGTAAGCAATTTAGAGCCTGTGGATGTGGAGCATAATTCTTTTGGATCCCTTTGCCTCATCTGTCTTTGATGTCCCCTCAAGAGATGAACTGCATGTATCCAAGCAGCCTCATAATTCAGACTGCATTTTACTTGTGACTTTCACTCAGAACATCTTCGTGGTGTACCTTCCAACCATGGCCGTGACTTTTGTGTTGTTCTGACTCAGCATCCTACACCTTCCCAAGCCAGCAGTGGTGAATGGAGTCTAATATCTGTATTCCATTTGTGTGCAAAAACTTCAAAGGCACAAATAAATTCCATTGCTTATTTATGAAACACTTTGGATCTGTGGCAATGGACAGGTATTGATGCACAACCAGGGACTTAATAGTTTGAATTGAAGTTCCAGTGCCAACTTTGTAGCAAAACTGAGATGCTCATTGAAGGCAATGAGCACCTCACCCAAAACTTTAAAACATACCACAGTGCTGTTGTTTCTGGCAATCTGAAATCAGTATCTTACAATTCTTTTCCTAGGCTCAACATTTGCTCTCTAGAGTTGGAAATTTGCAGGGCAGAGTGAGAGAGAAAAATCAAAGATCAGGCAAGAGGGCTTTTTTTCAAAAGTACCAATTCCCTGCCTATCCCCATGCCCTTCTATTTCAGATTCTGAAAGCATAACATGCTCCAGTAATCTGGGACTACTGTTGCCTGACTCAAGCCAAAATAGTTGCTTCAAAATGTGAAAACCCTTTCTGAATTTTCCCACAGCTTTTCCCCTTGCCTAAAACCATTCTGTAACCCCCACTAACTTGGTTTCTTTGTCAAGACAGCTGCTCCTAAAGACAACTTGAACCACTTTATGCCGGAGGACGGAGTTATATTAGTGCTTCCAGGCCAAGACAATCAATTAATTGGTAATAACTGCTAGAATTAATCAACTTTGCCTATCTGGCTTCATTACTCAGAACCTGTGGTCACTTCTGTGCTTTTTTCCATATATATTCTGCTTAATCTTTGGTGGCATTACATATGATTTTTTAAAAAGACATGTCTCATATTACTTTTAAGTATCTCTGCTTTGCCTTGTATCAGCACAGCATAAGGTAATAATGTGTTCTGCTTGCTGGGCTGCATTTTCGTGAGGAGAAAGATAAAAGTGTGAGTGTTTTTCAGGAACACTGGGAAGATCCATTGATGCTATGGCTTCTACCTTTCTATCTGCAGGTATACTGTAAGTGTTACCATGGGCTCTAGCATGTACTTGAAGTTTTATCCCAGGATGGAAAAGCAAGTACTATATCCACGAAAATGGACCAGTTGGTAACATTTCAGAAATAATCTCATTCAAAAATATTCTCTCATATGAGTAAACACTAGACATCAATGTTGAACATAAACCCAGTATGATCAAATTCAACCATTCAGTCTTGACCTTCTCCTTCATGAGTTTTAGTCATTCTTCTAGATATTACTGTTTGAAGCCTTTCCATAATTTATAGCACATTACTCCGCACTTTCCTTAGTTTTCAAAGCCAGGCCCTAAATAAAGACCAAAAAACACTTCAAACAACTTAATCCTTCCGAGAAAAGGCTGTTAGCATTCAAAGATGACATTACATCAAAAGCAAAGGTTAAACTCCAGAATGCATTATTTGAACGAAGTAACAAAAGCTCTATTATAGCCTTTGATCACTTGAGCTCACCTGTAGGAAATGTTACACCTTTTTATTAAACTGTTGAATTGTCTTTGCTGTACAAGCTGGAGACATTCTTGACAGGCTTAAAGTCGTTAACACCTCTGAGGAATGCTCTGCAGAGCCTATAATACTCTCTTGTGTCTATGCATGTTAGTACAGCAACTCTATAGTTTTCTAACATCCCAGGCACTCTTTTTTTCCAGTTATTTGTGTAACAAAATTAATAAAATGAGTGAAATAATAGCATATTGGCAAAATTATACATGGCATTGATGTGCACAGTAAAATATTTGATGCTTACAAGTAAAAACTCTATCACTAAATTAGCAAATTTACTGAATTACCATGGCACATTTTAAAATAAATCACCAGCTGATGACTGCAAAAAACCCCAACATCTTTTCATTTTTAATTGGTGTCTGGCCAGTACCTTTACCATTATCCATTATCAGCTACTGTATACACAGTCAATCCATCTTCCATTCAAATAACCTGCATTCATATTCTCACACATACCTGTCATGATTTTTCTCCCTCTCTCTAGAATTAATCACTTATAAATAAATGTGCATACATGCAATTATGACCTATCAAAATAAGAATAAATATCAACACTGTATCTTTGGTTTCTCTTCTTTTAAAGATTGCTGCACATTTATTTTGTTTTGGAAGTAGCACCGACTGCAAATGTTTTCTCTTAAAAGCAAATAAATAAATAAGCTTATAAGGATTTTATGACAATCCAGACTGCTTTTTAGTTCTAATATCTTCAACAATGAACTGCTGAAAGCTATTTTCCCCCAGCCTCTGTGGATCCACTTTTTTCCCCTTTTATTCCTTCAGTTCTTTTGTACAGCTTCTCTTTTCATGCTTAAAGAATATTTTTATAGAGATCAGCGTTCCTACATGCATGCACTCTCTCAGACACACTGAGAACTAGGAGTTGATTCTTCTTTTCTTCTCAAGTTGTGCTCTATAGACATTATTTCTTACATGTCACAAAGCTTTTGAATATTTCTAATACATTCACATTTCAGGTTCTGAGACATCTTCTGCTGAATAAGCACCCATATACATGAAAGCTTACTGCCAGACCAACACTACATGCACATGCAAAAAGGATTCTTACATAGCAATGAATGCTATGAAACAGCTCAGAAACACAGCTAACAACTGCCACATATCAATTACGGTAGAGTTTTAAAAGGAACATGTATCCTTTAGCAAAGGAAATGCACATGTTCTCTGTACTGTAGCCAAAGCTCCACCCAAACCTAATGCAATCACCAAAACCTAAGTCTACATCCTTCTTTCACACTTGACCTATGATTTTCTTACAGAACTTCTGATTTGCTCATGCTTCTATTCTTGGCCTATTTAGAGATAACTATTCAGTGGAGGCTTACAGAGAGCTTCTGGATCTTAATCCTGTTGTCTTGATTAGTGTCTCTAATGATTACACAGTTTGATTGCCTCAGAGGGAGGTGGAGAAGAATGGGGTAGAGGGAAGGGAGCAGTTTGTATAGTCCCTATTAGCTTCTGATTACTGGAAAAACAAGATAGTGTCATATTGAGTGAGTTCAGTGGGGAAGAAGGCAACGTGTCTCAGAATAATTCTGTGCAATCAAGAGATTAGAAGGATTAAATGTAACCAAACCTTTCCTAAAACAGAAGGATGAACAATATGTTTTAAAATGGCAAACGTTGACTAATTCGTTGACTCATTTTTGAGACAGTCTATTAACATAGTGAGAGCACCAGTAAGAATAAAGCTGCTGCTTATACGTGTTTCCACACTGAATCATGTGGAATGGATTTAAGATTGCTGTGCCTATCTGACTTTGTTCACTGAAGATTTCTCTCCTTCATTTCCTTTGACTCGACTGGGCAATAAAAACTGAGTATTTTCTAAAACTATGAATTTTTCCGTACTTGAGGGTAAGCAGAACATAGGAGCAAAAGGGATCTCACTTGGAAAAATTTTTCATCAGTAGTTTCTTCTTACATATGAGTGATCTAGAATTTATATTTTTCATAAAATTTGAAAATGGCTTGCATAACAGTTCGGTCAGAAAAGCAACAACATAAATTTATTTGCTGATTTTCTTTGAAAAATTATACAATGCAAAAATAAGCCTAATAAGACTTTTCATTTTTCTCTTTTGATTCCTTCTTAAGTTAACATTAATGGCTTCCTTATTTCATTTTATGAAAATAGCTCATTATTTGCAGTAACATATGGAAATTCTTCTACTTCAAATGCCTTCAGTTTCTGGAGAACAATTTCATCTTTTCAGCTGTCTGTTGCAGAAAGCAAGCTTCAGTCTGCACAGAAAAGTCCTTTTCAGACCCTGCAAGAACTCTACTGTGTGATAATGTACACAGCAGTGAAAACACACAGCATATCCTGTTCATTCTCCCCTAAAAGCCTGTTTTCTGTGATGGCTAAAACTGAGAAAAGCAGCTCCTCCAACTGGAAGAAAAACATGTCCCTTCCTTATCAAACAAACAACAAGTCTGTGCTACTTATTCATTTTTAGAAGCTATTTATCCCCACTAATTTCAGCCTGCTTGTCCCTTCAAGGCACAACATTCAGCAGCAAGGGGTAACTATAAGCTGCATGATCCAAAGCTACATGATCCAAAATGATCTGGAAAACATCATTCCTTCATGTATGTGCAGTAATACCAGAAGAGTGGAGGAGCTGTGGCCTGTCCATTGCTATTCTCACAACAGTGAAATGAAGATGTTAAATAATACTTTATTAGGAGTTTATGTAATTGCTTTAAGATTATGTATCATGTCAAAATAAATTAGTAAGGCAATATCTATAAGGAGAGAGGCCAATGAGGTCAGCCAATACAGCTAGAAAATGCAAACAAATTTCCGAAGTCCTTCATCAGATGAAATGCAGGAGCTCTTGGTTTCCAAAAATGCTTTAGTGCATGTAACTCCATTTCCAACTGACTCAAGGATCTAAAACTGAAGGTATCAGCATATGAAAACTGAAAGTTTACAGCTCATGCAGACACATGGGCGAAACCTCACAGCAAACTAAGACACAGACTGGAAAAATTTTTTAATTGCTCTTGTCTTCATAGAAATGGCCTTCAGCCATCAGGATGAGTCTCAGATTAGTATTCCCAGAGCAGTTTAATTCACAAACACTGTGGTTATCACAGAATCATAGGATAGTCTGGATTGGAAGGGACCTCTAAAGGTTATCTAGTTCCAACCCCCCCCTGCCGCAGGCAGAGAAACCTCCCACTAGACCAGATTTCTCAAAGCTTCATCCAGCCTGGCCTTGAACACTTCCAGGGATGAGGCATCCACGCTCTGGGCAACTTGTTCCGGTGTTTCACCACCCCCACAGTAAAAAATGTCTTCCTTATGTCCTATCTTAATCTATCCTCTTTCATTTTAAAACCATTGCTCCTTGTCCTTTTGCAACAGGCCCTACTAAACGTTTGACTGCTTCTCTCTTACAAAGCCCTCCAAGTATTGAAAGGCCACAATCACCTCTTCTCCAGGCTGAACCACCCTAACTCTCTTAGCCTTTCTTTATGAAGTAAGCAAAGCTATTTACATAGACTTGCCACCAATGCTTAAACTGGAGATCTGTCAGCAGCACGGCTTCCCTGGTTTACTCAACTTGTGATAGAGCATGAAATGAGTTGAGGGAAAAAAAGAGGGTTTATTGACCTTCACAGGACTGAGCTTTCCAAATGCAGGCATCCTTCTTGTTGAGAGTTCAGACTCATTTGGAAAAGCAAATGTATAGGCAGCAGCTGAATTACAGATCTGAAACAAGAGGTTAGCATGGATGTTTTAACAAAAGGAAAATAGTGATTTCCAAATAGTTACTCCAAAAATCATATTTTTTTCCCAGCTAATTTGTTCTGCAACCTTAGTAATCAGTGAAGGAGTTCAGGGATTCTTTTGGCACATTATTCATCACAAGTAGAAGCTGGAAAGTCAGAACACTTAAAAAAAGTTGACTGCCCTAGGCATATTTCAGCTTACTGTCAGCTCAGTCTGTTCTAGTGTTTCACTTGTAATAGCTCCCTTGTTGTATTTATGACTAATAACAATAAAATATTAACAAAATAGTTTTGCTTGGTGGTGACTCTAGAGACAGGAAGGAAAGATGTTGTTATGTCCTTTATTTTGTTTCTAATCTGACAACTAGTTTTGCTCCCATTGCTACTGTAACATTTTGGTGCCAAAAGGATCAGTGACAGCAATACCACTGGATTCATCACTGGTCTAAGAATAAACAGGCTGGTATGCTTCCCTCACCTTAGAGGGAATTTGTTTACCTGTAGTGCCTCTTCCTTCTCAACTTGAACTTCACAACACCCTCCAACTTCCACTATCTTTTCCGCCTCCTCCCTGATGTTTCTAAAAGACACGGTGATGATTTTCATCCTCGAGCTTCATGGCTGCCCATGTTGAGCCCCCTGTCATCTCCTCCAGCTCCTTCTACACTCATTCATCCTCCAGTTGCAGACCTTATAGCTTCTTCAATTCACAGACCCTGCAGAGTGATGCTTTCTTCAAAAACCAACCCACTCCCACTGTGTTCTGTAGCAATGTGATAGGTTTGCCAGTTCTCAGAAGGCACTCCCATAAAATCATCCCAAAATACCCAACAGATTGCATTTGAAATTTTTAACAATATATGTCTTTGATTATAATTACCACTTGCTTGTAATCATGCCTACAGGCCCCAGGTTCTATTGGGCACCAACATTACCCATAGTAATAAACAGCCCACCATGAGGTTTGCAGTATCAACTTAATCAGACCGAAGATAAGGTAAGCAGATACTATAATCCTTATTATGTCATTTTACTCTGAGATACAGTTGAATTTGTTCAAAAACTTTGGCCTCCACAGCAAAAGTGTTCAGGCAGTACTATGAACTTCTTGCTGTATATTCTGAAATGAGTTTGTATCATTTTCAGGTTTTTTCAAAAGTTTTAGGTGGTTCTAGTACTTCAAGAATCATAGTCAGCATTAGTGTTTTATGAACTAACAAGGGATCTGTGAAGAGGTTCTTGAACATTTTATTTAAACTAAATTCTGTGGTAATGTTCAATTTAGCTTTTTAGATCAACTAAGGTATGTTTTTAATCCTTTGGGTGATGTCACATGAATGTACAACTTTATGTGCTAGCCAGGGTGGATTCTTAGAATAAGAACAAAGAAAATTAAGTAAGTAAAATAAAATAATATAAAATAAAATAACTAAAGCTTGAAAAAGTCAGGCACTAACACTTGGCTAATATTGAGGTTCACTTTTTCATCATCTGTGTATTTTGTAGCCTGTCATTCAAAACAAATGATGCCTTTAAAATCTGTTTGGAAAAAAAAATGTGACTAGATTAAAATAGATTTGTGATCTTTCAGAGATCCCCCTTTGTCCTGATGCTGTGGTCCTTGCCTCCTTGAGGTATTTCATAGTTTGTCCTCCTAGGCTTTTGTATCTTGGTGGGTTTTTTTAATGCTAACACCAGTCGACTCCAGATTGCAATTTCCCTTGGCACTATAGTGGTGATATGATTCACATTACCACTGGCAGGGTATCTCCTGATAATTGTATAATTAACTTACTGTGTAATTACGATTGTTTCCAGCAACTTGTTATATGATTCCCACCTTGTAACCACAAAGCAGCGCATGTTGGATCTGACAAGGTAAAGCCATGTGGTGTTTGAAGGCTTGTGAACTTTGTGATGTCTGGAGGGCTTGAAAGCTAGTTTGTCATAACTCAGCTGTGGAAGCTGAGTCAACTTGAGGGGGAACACCATATTTCTATGGATAATGGCAACTTCTCTATCCTCCAAACCAGGATATTTCTGTGAATAACTTAGACATTCTCAAAAAAACTCACATTCAAAAACCTCACATGGAAACTTCTATCAGTTAGGAAAATTTCAACACAAATAAATATGCTTAACACTGCATATGTCACAGTATGTCAGTTTTTTATTTTTCTAGATTTTTTTTTATACAGTACATTCTCCATACTTTTCCACATTGTCTGTTCTTTTCTTCCGTTTTAAATGTGGGTTTTTTTCTTAAAGTTTCCAGTCCGTTCCTCTAAGACACTGTGTTTCATTTTGTCATTGAGAAGAATTTTCAAACTGGATTTTTGAGCCAATGCAAGAAAAGGCAAATCTGGTCTTCTCATCCCACACTCTTGTACAAAATAAACAGAAGAAAAAAGGTGTTCTCAGTGCTTCACTACAAACGTGTCATTTTTGAAACACTTTATCATGAGAACTGTGTTTAATCTTTCCTATGCACAGGTCGATTGCTCAGGTTTGTTCCAGCTGTATTCAGTTTTGCTAAATACTGAAAGGAATCAGGAACTCCTTGCAGTTCAAACGAGTAAACTTTCCCAATATCCTTGGATTGTATAAGCACTTAATAACCTACAACCAGACCGAACATTGACTTAAATGAAGACTATGTCTGCAGATCAGTAGCAGAAGAAGAGGTAGGACAGTCCTATTGGGCAATCTGAGAGACAGCCAACTTCAGGGTTTAATCCAGCATGTGACACAGCCTTTGCTTCAATTTCTTAGGCTGAAGACCAGGAATACCTATTCTAACCAGACTTTTGAACTTTCCTGAGAGTGCCGAACAAATTACACAGGGTACGACCACATTATTGTTATATATAAATAGTCAGAATAGAGCCTGGACTCAGATGAGACTGAAACCACTCTTTTTATTGAAGACTTCTCCAGTGAGACAGGCCAGAAGGGTGATGTTCTCTATTGTTTAAATATCTGCCAAACTGCAGCTTTAATATTAATGGCTTATTCAGGTCATGCCATTTCTTAACGGGTTTTTTTTGTATCATCTTCTATGATATTTATGCTAATGGCCAAATGCTTTCAATGAACTTAATTTCCAGCTTCAGTGAAATAACTTCTACACATCTAATTTAAAAAGTAGAACACTTAATTTAAACAGAATATACATAAAAGGGTTTTTTCTCTTTTGCCTTATACTGCTATTGTTAAGCCCGAATCAGATATGAAATCTAAGCTTGTTACTGGGAAAAAAATCCATTCACATTCAAAGTTTAATGTTACTCAGCTCTCCATACAATCACTGCAATAACTCTTTATCTGCCTATTATGAGTGTCCTTGACAGAATGTTCGCAGAGCTAATAATTTGCAGAAAAAAATTAGAAATGAGGGCGAGAGGATATGTACATATTTATATATATATGTGTGTGTGTGTGTCTGTGTGTGTGTATACAAGTATATATGCTCTCAGAGCTGATTTTTTTCTGCTCTGAACATTTGCAACTTCTTAGTGAAGTCATATGAAGTTGCTATAACCTAAGCAGGGAAATCGGGGCTTCTGGATTCAGTTATGTTTATAAATTCTTTCAATTACATACAGTGTTTTGAAATTCTTAAAATTAAAACAATTGTTGCATATTGATTTGCTACCTGTATTAAAGAAAATATTGCTGTCAAATATAATCTTACCCAGTGTTTATGATGAAATCATACACCCAAACATCAAAAACTTTCAGAAAGGTATGACTCCAACTATTTGCAGCTGCTGGCCGAATATACATTGTGGTCCAACTTTTTTTTTTTACCCTCTTAATGAAACCTAATACTGCAGATCATAGTCTAGCTCCTTAATGCTGCAGTTTACAGGATACCTTTGTGGTGCATTAATCTTTTAACCCCTTAAGGCATACTGAACATCAATTACATAGTGCTGTTGCCTAGAGGTGAGATATGTGAGCTCAAGCTGAAGACAGACTACAGCAGTGGCATCTCACACACAGATCATGAACAATCCATCTTCTTCAGGGTGTGGGGGCAGAACAACTTCAGAAAGCCATCAGTGCGTAATACGGTATTTGAGTGTATTTGTGGCTAAAACTAACTTGTCGCACAAGGAAGAGCTCACAAATCACCCTGACCTTTCTGACCCCGTGCAATCTGCTGCTGAGGAGCACAGGCTATTAAAGAGCCTCACAAAGTCCACACAAAAGAAGCAAAAACTGACTCTTATAAGTGCTCTGGATTTCTCAGAGCATCCAGCTTAGGAGGAGGATGGAAAGTAAATAACACCACCAAAATTGAGAGTTATTATTAGTATTGCTCAAAGACAAGACAGGTTGACTTTGAGGAAAAAAAAACCAATGGGAAAATCAGCTCAAAAAAACCCCATGATATGAACTTCTTGCTACTGAGATTTCCCAGCAGTTGCAAATATTGAAAAGTGAGATTTTCCTACGTCATAAGACTCCCATATAAACTACAATAACTGTATGCTTGCTTTATATTTTCTGTTAGACACTAAGTTTGTTCTTAAGGTGTTTGTCACATTAAGACAATAAGAGCCCTGTTGTTTTGAGAATTATAAATGCAAAACATACAGGGTGGTTCTTATGAACTTCAGCTTGCTTAAGGATAGATAGAACTGGTACCACCACTTGTAAGGTCATCCAGGGCTTCCTGTTAAAGGACTAGATGCTTATGTCATGAATACATGTATACCTTCTAAGAGTAACTACCTGCAATTTCATCAAGGCGTGACTGGATGCTATAACATGTTATCTATTCAAAAACTCACCAAAGCAGCCAGTTCAAGAAATTTCTAAAAACTGAATAAGGGATGAATTGACTGACTAAGGATAACACTAAATAAGGATAACTGTATACTAAATAATTGATGTTATAGCATGGTAGATGCATTTTCCAGAGATTTTCACTGAATCATCCTGGGGCTGAAGGGAATGAGTAGCCAAGAACCAACAGTGGGGTCAGGCTCCAGAACTAAGAGTTTATTACCTGCTTTTTTATTGTTCCTCTATTTTGAGAATAGCATGGAAGTAAAGGAAATCTGCATTCATATGAGTTCAAAACTGTACATGCCTTGTTACCTAATGAACTATCAAAATCAGTTCACATTACTGGATGATTTCTTTCTTCAGAAATACTGGGTGTACCTCTTCCCATGGCAATTTCTTGTTAAGGTTGGTATTTATTGTCTGCTCAATTCCTTCTGTGAATTCCTTCTCTAAACTTCTTTGTGTTCATTCTTGTTTCATCTGACATTACTGTCTTCCATGTTTCAAGAACATTTCCCATTTTAAAGATATTCTTTGATATAAGTAGTGATCTATGCTGGCTAAATATGTAAAGGCATAAATATTTCTCTAGAAATCAGATAGAGAAGCCACTACTGTAGGAGTCCACTATCTCCTTCTTGTTATTTGCCACAAGTCTGTTGTCTGTGACATCCTTAAGTTAGGCAAGGTGTCTGCTCCTGCTTGCAGGCATCAACACCCTTCACAGGTGCAGAAGTCTTTAGAAAGCAAACCAGAGTCCATTGGTCTGTGGGCCTGCTCAAAGGTTCTCAGTAGCATAGGCACAACTGAATTTGTCAGCTTTAAGATAAGAAACAAGTAATTTACTTTGTTTTCATACACAAGGTGCAGCAAAGCAGGTGCCATGTTCTACTCATGCTCAGCCTCTGCTTGAAGCTGACTGCAGTTATTTCTATTTGCTTACCATTTCTACTCTTGCCTTCGTTTGCAGGCTATTGGTATTTCAAGCACCTGAAAAAAGGCATGAAATATTTAGGCATTTGCTTGATCTGTATAACCAAAGAATTAAATGCAGTATATCAACATATACTTTAGTAAAGGACAAACATTGCATAGATTATAGCTCTTCCTAGAATCAGTATGTTGCAGCTGCAGTTTTCTGTGCTTGTAAAATAACTTCACACAATCACAAACTTTATTCAAGAGGGAGAAAGACTAGATTGAAATTAGATATTTAGCAAACACGCAAACAGACTTGAACCCGGCAGCACAAGGGCTGGACTTGCTGAAGTTTGTGGAATCACTGATTTTAGTAGGGCCACTGTCTCATTCCATCTATTTTTTGAAAATTATTGCAGGGATTGGCAGCATCTTTCATTATTGGCTCCACTAGATCTTTAACTTCTAGATAGATAAAGCTAATCTAAAATAGGCTCCCTCTACAGTTAATGGCTGCAGATAGACATCTCTGGAGGGTGTTTCATCCCACCTAGTTTTGATGTATACCAAGGAAGAACTGCCCTCAGGAGATGCATGTTTTTCTCTGCTGATTAGAGTGAGAATATAAATGTCTAGTGCATTTAGATGTCTAGCTTTAAGATAGCTAACTTTACATTAAACAAATACCACTCTGAATAGATATTTAGAGGCAGGTATTTTATCAAGTCTTGTGAACTCACTTCCAAAATGAAAATAAAAATGTGGAATAAACAAGTTATGTATAAAAACTGCTGTACAGATGCATGCCAAGAAGGTAATGGTCTCTCTCAACACCATTAACTTTTCCTTAACGAGCTAGATAATCCTTATTTCTTTGGTCAGTTTGAGTAAAGCATTTCTATGTTATATTATCTGTAAAGCCACACAGCTAGAGTAATATGCATTCCCTTCATACACAGACACTTACATACCACCTTCTGTGTGTGGCTCTCAGAACATCTCACAAACTTTAACGAATTTAACTTCCCTGTGAGCAAAACTGTATTATTGTGTTTCCTATATAGCTGTTGAAACCGCAGCAGCACACATGGGATAGATTCTAGTGCTTGAAAGTTTCATTTAATGCTCACCATATGAAACAAAGACTTTTGAAAGTTGCTTTCTGAAGGAAATTATTCTTGGCAGGCATGCCAAAATTACAACCGTCCCTCATTTTTGTGCAACCTGTGAGTGGCAATTTTCATATTACAGAAGATTAAAATCAGACATGCTGAGATGTTTTAAAATCTTGTCGAATAAATATATTTCTACAGCAGTTTGGAGTTTGCAACTTAATACATGACGTTGTCTTTTCCATCATAATCCACTATGCAGAGTGTGGTGAGTGTGTATTGTAAGACTAGTCAGGAAACAGGTATCACCATTATTTTTAAAATACTTACCCTTTAGATACAGCATTTATTGTGAATTAGAATAAGAAATAAAAAATATTTTAAAAATATTGTACCTGTACTAATGGAAAAATTATGTTTAATTTCACATGTATATAACCCTTATAGTTATATACTGTAGAAAAGCATATGTTCTTTACATTATTCAATGTGCATGTCTACAAATATAGATGCAGATGCAGAGAGATTTAGAGATTAAAAAAACCCAGTAACACTGGAGACCATGTTAACATTTTCAGAAGATTGTGATTTATTATTTAGATCATTGAGAAGTGTTTCTAATAAATTTCTACAGGAATTTAACACATAGGGGGAAGAACATTTCAAAGACTATTTCATAAATTTTTCCTTGAAGTATGGCTAGTGCAAAAGAAATTTATTTACAGTAATATTGACTTGGCTGGATTGCTTTTTTTATTGAATGAAATCAGATCATTCGGTCACTTAGTAGTTCAATCCTTTAACATTTTTGGTCATTTAAAGGTTCATTCTCCAATTTATGAAAATAGCTGACGAGACCTTTTTCATATGTATTCTTTACATATACATGCACATCTGTGTGTACATCTATATACATGCATGAACACAGAAATTGCAACAATTTTGCAGTACATTTTATTTTCTTAATTACTGGTAAAGAGTAAACAACATCTCCATCATTATCTAGTCTGATTGTCAGAACATTCCCATCATTAGGAATAAATTCACTATCCTCTCTCTTTAAAAAAGCATTACAGGACTTGCTTCTAAAGGTTCCCTCTGGTCCAAAGAGAAATCCAGGGGTCTTTAAAGATCACTGAAAACTGTTTGGAGCCATCCCTCTTGGTAGTAAACTTGCTGATACACCAGCTTCTGCCAAAATAACACCATTGAACCTCCTTGTAGCGTAGTATACCCAGTCCCCATTTCCATATGAACTAGAGGTTATTTCTGGGTAATGTTCAGTGTCTGCTCCCTCACCTCTCTGCCCAAAATATCTCTCTTGGATTCTTTAAAGGTAGGGGCTCTACCCTGCAAGAAGCAGCCAGTTCACAGGAGGCTGCTCTTTCTCTACATGTGACAGTTCTTGCCTTCCAGTCTATGGGAGAAGAAAGGTAACACTGGCTGAAGATTCAAAACAAAGAGCACTGGATGGCTGAAGCATGCAAGGAGTTACAATACAGGGCATCTCTCCTTCTCAAGTTAGCAGTCTGTTGCAGCCACAGGGCTTTTCTCATCAGATGAGCTTACCTGCCACAGAAGTGCTTTTGGATCTCAGTGCCAGAAATACTTAGAAAAGTATCTACTAATTATCTGATAAATGTGTTTGTTCATGTCTGAAGCACAGCTTATCTAATTGCTGGTGCCCTTCCTATTTTCCTCTGAGGGGTGGGTTTAGCTGAGAATTCTCCCAAAGAGCTTGCTTCTCATGTAAGTAATTATGTGCTTTGTTTCCTTCGAAGGGATATTAGCTCATCTGCCAAGGCAGCAAAGAAAAAAGTTCTCAAGGAGATTCAGATCTAAAATAAAAGAGAAACAAAGAATTTTGGATTTGTGGCTTTAGATTGTATTAAAATTAACATGAAGCTAACATTGTGAGGCTTGCTAGAAAGTCCTAGCAGATCTGTGTTACTGGAAGTGCTGTCTTAAGGGCATAAACATGTAAGGCAGGATCACTAATCAGGTTCATACTTGGGAGCCAGAAGATTGGAAAATTAATAAAAACAATCAAATGAACAAGAAAAAATTAGGTGTTATTAACAGAGTAAACTCTTGCAAGCTCTTGCAAACTTTGCAAATCTCTTGGCAACCACTTCTACATCTGAAATTCCCACTACTTGCTAGGTCCTACCAATTCAAATTCAAGGCTCAGATCTCCCTTTCTTTATGTTTTACAAATTTTCAGGAGCTACTATCAATATGAAGGAGCCAGAAAATGGTTCAGCTTCTTCCTAGGTCTACTGGACTTGGAATTAAATAAGTACCTATTGTTGTGAGCATTACAAAGAGCTGCTATCCTATAGGAATATATTTTCAGCAAGATAGTGCAATTTGATGTGGCTGTCTAATTTAGAAGATGTGCAAATTAACCATGGAAGTAAAGTATTCCTGGCTGATTGGAAATATCTACATCTATGTTATTTTCATACATTATTGGTACCACAGCAGATGTCTCACAGCAGCTTTCCATGCAAGTGCTGTCCTGTGAGAGGGGAGCCCAATACTGAAAGAGAGAGGTTCCAGCTCACAGCTGAGCAGACCATCAGTGATAAATCTCCACACTACAGGAGTCCAGTTGTTGCAGTAGCTTCTCAGAGTCTTTAAGCTTTTGAAAAAGAAAAGGTATATGCAAAAGTTATCCTAAAGAAAAATGGGCCACAGCACTTTTACTGTCAATTACCTTTGTCCTGGTTGCACTCTCCTTTCCAAAATGAGATAGGGAGAAAGCCAGATGACTTCTGACTGAAGCACTATGAGGAAAAGTAAAAGCAATGCTGCAACCATTTCTTTGATGTTTACAGAAACAACTACAGGGAAGTATGAGGATTCAGTGGCAAGATGAGGGAGAGAGATGTTCAAAGTTCCCTGATACTGTTATGAAACAAGCAAAATACTTCAAAATACTTTTTGCTTTAGTATCAAATCTGCAAAAAACCAAAGACTGCCAAGTAGCCTGAAGGGAACTGAGGTAAAACATCCCTTCCTTCTTTTCTTCTCATCTACTCCACTCCCTACCTCCTTTCTCACTCTACTGCTTTTCCTTCAGCTAATCATCCTTGAAAAATGAAATGAAAGAA